>NC_084570.2:33979160-34161660 GCF_033978685.3 Nerophis lumbriciformis | reverse complement strand
CCCTGGAGGGCGACTGCTGCTATGAAGCGCTGCCAGCCGTCCATCACCCCGAGGGGAAATAAGCGGTGGTGAAGGCGTGTGGTGAGGGAGGGGGGGGTGTTTATGTGCCCATTGTCTTGGGTGTGATGATGTAATGTTCATAGGCTGGGGCCGTTCTGCATGCAAGCAAAAGTTCGACTCCAGGTGTCGTTGAGGAGGGAGGGAGGTCAAAAGCGTCCATCATTGAGGTGTCCTCAGGGGTGTTTTCAGAACAGCCTGTTCCTGTTGTTCACAGCGTCAAGGCCATTCGAGGGAGTCAAGTCGTAGATTAGGATGTTTGTTTTCCGCGAGCAGACAATACAATGACTTGTCTGTTCTATCCGTCCATAATAGCTGCTCTCATATTCAATTTTTCCTTTTCAAGCTTCTGGGGTGGTATAGCTCGGTTGGTAGAGCGGCCGTGCCAGCAACTTGAGGGTTGCAGGTTCGATCCCCGCTTCCGCCATCCTAGTCACTGCCGTTGTGTCCTTGGGCAAGACACTTTACCCACCTGCTCCCAGTGCCACCCACACTGGTTTAAATGTAACTTAGATATTGGGTTTCACAATGTAAAGCGATGTCTTGTCTGTTCTATTCGTCCATGCTGGCCCTCATATTCAATTTTTCCTCTTCAGCAAGCTTCTCAATGATGTGATACATCTTGCGATTCAGTTCAGAAATAGCCACAGTCTGTGATCCCACAGGCCTGCCCAAACCTTACATTGCGACGAACAGCCTTTGGGCTCCTGGAGTGGCTGCATTCGTCTTACGAATTTGACGATACACCAGAGCAATGCCCAGCCCAATCAGCAGGTGCCCCGCGATCACGGTTCCAAATAGGTAGATGTCTTCCACGTCCTCGATGGAAAGGACTGAGTGGCACATGATTCTCCATTTATCCCAGGAATCTCTCACGTACCCCAGAGCAATGGTTCCATCAGGGCAGCTAGGCTCCCCCCGAACCTCTTTTCCTCGTCAACAGACATAGCTTCCACTCTAGACAGTCTCAATACTGGCGCATTTGTGGTCATTTCAAGAATTGTATGCAATCACAGTCAACATTTTATGAACCGAGTTATTGCGTGTAGAAGATTAAGAAAGAAGAGGAGAGAAGTATTTTGGCTCTCGCAGTTTTACAGAGTATTTTGCTTCAATTTTTGCTTGACGAGCGTGTTTGTGGGCGAGCTGCCGGACACTGGAGTGGTGAAACCTCATGTGAGTTCCTAAAAAAAATTTTTTTCATCCGTTTTTTGCTCCGTTGTTAACTATTTATTTTGTCACTGTCTATTTTTGTGCGAATAATTATGACGCTTATCGCTGTCTGCTCGGACAAATGCGACCATCGCCTATATGTCCAAATTATTTCCACATACGAAAGAGGCCTGGGTTGGGTATGAAAAAGTCGGAATTGCACTGTTCACCCGGACATGAAAAAGATCGGATACAAGTTGCATATAGACAAAAACAATCGGAATTGACCTGCCGTGCGAACATGGCTTGAAAGTACCCATAAAAAGTTGTACATAGATACCTGCTGCATGTTTCAAAACCTAGCAATATACATCTCCCGTAAATGAGCGTCTCCATGGTGAAAGCTGCCGAGTAAACGCACAAATCTCATTTAAATAAGGCGGTCTTCACCAGTTATCAATTGTACACGCAGTCTTACTAGATCACACACAACACGTCCATTATTACGACTCGCAATGTTTTTGTTTGCACACACTTGTTAGCACTATGGTTTTTGGATCTTAGACCAGGACAGAAAATAATTGAGAACCAAACACAAATGATATACAAAACCCAAAAGCAGTGAGTTTGTCACGTTGTGTAAATGGTAAATAAAAAGAGAATACAATGATTTGCAAATCATTTTCAACTTATATTCAATTGAATAGACTGCAAAGACAAGATGCTTTGTTATTTTTTGCAAATATTAGTTCATTTGGAATGTAATGCCTGCAACATGTTTCAAAAAACCTGGCACAAGTGGCAAAAAAGGCTGCGAAAGTTGAAGAATGCTCATCAAAGACTTGTTTGGAACATCCCACAGGTGAACAGGCTAATTGGGAACAGGTGGGTGCCATGATTGGGTATAAAAGTAGATTCCATGAAATGCTCAGTCATTCACAAACAAGGACGGGGCGAAGGTCACCACTTTGTCAACAAATGCCTGAGCAAATTGTTTAAGAACAACATTTCTCAACCAGCTATTGCAAGGAATTCAGGGATTTCACCATCTACACTCCATAATATCATCAAAAGGTTCAGAGAATCTGGAGAAATCACTGCACGTAAGCCATGATATTACGGACCTTGGATCCCTCAGGCGGTACTGCATCAAAAAGCGACATCAGTGTGTAAAAAGATATCACCACCTGGGCTCAGGAACACTTCAGAAAACCACTGTTAGTAACTACAGTTGGTCGCTATATCTGTAAGTGCAAGTTAAAACTCTACTATGCAAAGCCAAAGCCATTTATCAACAACCCCCAGAAACATTTTGCAGGGCCCGCGCTCATCTAAGATGGACTGATGAAACTGTGGACGTCGTGTCCTCCGGACCAAAAAAGAAAAGAACCACCCGGATTGTTCTAGGTAAAAAGTATAAAAGCCAGCATCTGTGATGGTATGGGGGTGTATTAGTGCCCAAGACATTGGTAACTTACACATCTGTGAAGGCACCATTAATGCTGAAAGGTACATACAGCTTTTGGAGCAACATATGTTGCCATCCAAGCAACGTCTTTTTCATGGACGCCCCTGCTTATTTCAGCAAGACAATGCCAAGCCACGTGTTACAACAGTGTGGTTTCATAGTAAAAGAGTGCGGGTACTTGACTGGCCTGCCTGTAGTCCAGACATTGAAAATGAGTGGTGCAATATGAAGGCTAAAATATCAGAAGGGAGACTGTTGAACAACTTAAGCTGTACATCAAGCAAGAATGGGAAATAATTCCACTTCAAAAATGTGTCTCCTCAGTTCCCAAACCTTTACTGAGTGTTGTTAAAAGGAAAGGCCATGTAACACAGTGGTAAAAATGCCTTTTTTGCAATGTGTTGCTGCCATTAAATTCTAAGTTCATGATTATTTGCAAAAAATACAGTTTTACAGTGTGAACATGAAATATCTTGTCTTTGCAGTCTCTTTCAATTGAAAATAAGTTGAAAAGGATTTGCAAATCATTGTATTCTCTTTTTATTTACCATTTACACAACATGACAACTTCACTGCTTTTGGCTTTTGTATTTTCGGTACATGACTAGTTTACGCGAGGCTAATTCACCTCCATTTCTTGAGTTAAAGGCAAGTAGACTTAAAATAAGTGCTGTCAAAGCTCATGCCAAACACAAGAAACGTTTACGTCCCATTTTCCGCGGCCGGGCGATGAGTGATGAGACATGACGAATAAGAACGTCTCCACAGCGTGTTAAAGCAGGGCTCGCTCTTCACGTGTCCCTGCCATGAAGGTCTGCTCATGAAACATGTCCAGCACTCGGGTGCAACTCTTGACAGGTAATGTTTGGTGCGCAGCGAAAAGAGATATACAAACCCCGTTTCCATATGAGTTGGGAAATTGTGCTAGATGTAAATATAAACGGAATACAATGATTTGCAAATCATTTTCAACCCATATTACGTTGAATATGCTACAAAGACAACATATTTGATGTTCAAACTGATACACATTTTTTTTTTTGCAAATAATCATTAACTTTAGAATTTGATGCCAGCAACACGTGACGAAGAAGTTGGGAAATACTGATAAAGTTGAGGAATGCTCATCAAACACTTATTTGGAACATCCCACAGGTGAACAGGCAAATTGGGAACAGGTGGGTGCCATGATTGGGTATAAAAGTAGATTCCATAAAATGCTCAGTCATTCACAAACAAGGCTGGGGCGAGGGTCACCACTTCTTCAACAAATGCGTGAGCAAATTGTTGAACAGTTTAAGAAAAACCTTTCTCAACCAGCTATTGCAAGGAATTTAGGGCCCGTAATATCATCAAAGGGTTCAGAGAATCTGGAGAAATCACTGCATGTAAGCAGCTAAGCCTGTGACCTTCGATCCCTCAGGCTGTACTGCATCAACAAGCGACATCAGTGTGTAAAGGATATCACCACATGGGCTCAGGAACACTTCAGAAACCCACTGTCAGTAACTACAGTTGGTCGCTACATCTGTAAGTGCAAGTTAAAACTCTCCTATGCAAGGCGAAAACCGTTTATCAACAACACCCAGAAACGCCGTCGGCTTGGCTGGGCCTGAGTTCATCTAAAATGGACTGATACAAAGTGGAAAAGTGTTCTGTGGTCTGACGAGTCCACATTTCAAATTGTTTTTGGAAACTGTGGACGTCGTGTCCTCCAGACCAAAGTGGAAAAGAACCATCCGGATTGTTATAGGCGCAAAGTTGAAAAGCCAGTATCTGTGATGGTATGGGGGTGTATTAGTGCCCAAGACATTGGTAACTTACACATCTGTGAAGGCACATACAGCTTTTGGAGCAACATATTTTGCCATCCAAGCAACGTCTTTTTCATGGACGCCCCTGCTTATTTCAGCAAGACAATGCCAAGCCACGTGTTACAACAGTGTGGTTTCATAGTAAAAGAGTGCGAGTACTTGACAGGCCTGCCTGTAGTCCAGACATTGAAAATGTGTGGTGCAATATGAAGGCTAAAATATCAGAAGGGAGACTGTTGAACAACTTAAGCTGTACATCAAGCAAGAATGGGAAATAATTCCACTTCAAAAATGTGTCTCCTCAGTTCCCAAACCTTTACTGAGTGTTGTTAAAAGGAAAGGCCATGTAACACAGTGGTAAAAATGCCTTTTTTGCAATGTGTTGCTGCCATTAAATTCTAAGTTCATGATTATTTGCAAAAAATACAGTTTTCCAGTGTGAACATGAAATATCTTGTCTTTGCAGTCTCTTTCAATTGAAAATAAGTTGAAAAGGATTTGCAAATCATTGTATTCTCTTTTTATTTACCATTTACACAATGTGACAACTTCACTGCTTTTGGCATGGGTAACATACACATCTGTGAAGGCACCATTAATGCTGAAAGGTACATACAGGTTTTGGAGCAACATATGTTGCCATCCAAGCAACGTTACCATGGACGCCCCTGCTTATTTCAGCAAGACAATGCCAAGCCACGTGGCTTCGTAGTAAAAGAGTGCGGGTACTAGACTGGCCTGCCTGTAGTCCAGACCTGTCTCCCATTGAAAATGTGTGGCGCATTATGGGGGGGGGTGTATATTGTAGCGTCCCGGAAGAGTTAGTGCTGCAAAGGGTTCTGGGTATTTGTTCTGTTGTGTTTATGTTGTGTTACGGTGCGGATGTTCTCCCGAAATGTGTTTGTCATTCTTGTTTGGTGTGGATTCACAGTGTGTTGCGTATATTTCAAACATTGTTAAATTTGTTCATACGGGCACCCTCAGTGTGACCTGTATCGCTGTTGAACAAGTATGCTTGCATTCCCGTGTGTGTGTGTACAGAAACCGCACATATCTTGTGACTGGGCCGGTACGTTAGAATGGATGAAAAGCGGACGTGACGACAGCTCATAGCGGACGTTAAAGGCAGTGACTTTAAAGCACGCCCCCAAGACTGTGGTCCGGGTGGGCTACGAGATATAATGACTGATGAACACCTTCGTTCGATAATGAAGGTTGTCACAGCTCAAAGCCTGAGCCCCGACATTAATGAACTAGCATCCAAGAAAAGATGGCAGGTATCTGGCTTGGGCACATCAGATTAGATCAGTGTGTTGCAAACTGAGCAGTTTAAAGTCCTGAATGGTTGGTTTATTCATTGTTGTTTTATTTTCAAATTTATTAGCCTGTGGAAAAAGTTAAAGTTGATATTTACCTCTGAAGGCTGCAAATAGAAAAGAAGCATTACATTTTAATTTTAATTGTATTTGATATGCCATTGATATTTTTTAATTATTAATATTATTTGAAACTCGATTTTGCATGTCACTATAAAGTTATATAAGCCTTGCTTGTTCAATATTCAATGCAAAACTTGTTTGGGTCCCTATTAAAAGGTTAATTTGTTCAACCTTGGCCCGCGGCTTTGTTCAGTTTTAAATTTTGGCCCACTCTGTATTTGAGTTTGACTCCCCTGAAGTAGGGCATGGATTACTGACACTTCTGAGTTTTTAACTCCACAATAATCAATTTTTTCAGCTTGTCCCTCATAATGTAGACAAAATAATAGGTAGATCAATGACACAATATGTTACTGCATAGGTCAGCAGACTAATTAGGAGTCTTTGTTTGTTTACTTACTACTAAAAGACAAGTTGTCTAGTATGTTCACTATTTTATTTAAGGACTAAATTACAATAATATACATATGTTTCATGTACCCTAAGCTTTTTTGTTCAAATAAAGCCAATGATGCCATTTTTGTGGTCCCCTTTATTTAGAAAATTATCGAAAAGTATCGAAATACATTTTGGTACCGGTACCAAAATATTGGTATTGAGACAACCCTACTACAATATTAACATAGCTTCTAAGTATAATATAATGTTTTTTTCTCTTCCACTTTTACAGCTTTTATTTTCTTATGTGCTCTTATGTGCAGCACTTTGGTCAGTTTGAATGTGCTATATAAACAAAGTTTGACTTGACCTGACCTAATTATATCAAACGACTTGTTGCCATATGCATTTTCTTGCATGGGGATCATTTCAGCGCATTAAGGTAGAGGTGGCACTAAACAGAACTAATTAACAATGGGGAACAGGTGTTGTAGTAAGAAACGTGCCCAAGTTTTCCGGGTGTCGCTGGATGACAAAAGTATATGTACACTTTTTTTTTTTACCAGCTGAACAGAAGCTAATTGTGACTGGCAATATTTATATATATATATATATATATATATATATATATATATATACAAATATATATATATATATATATATATATATATATATATATATATATATATATATATATATATATATATACAAATATATATATATATATATATATATATATATATATATATATATATATATATATATATATATATATATATATATATACATATATATGAAAGTAAAGGTGCTGCAAACAGGAAATACTGACAAAACAAGAGCCCCGCAACAGTAAAGTGACACTGAACACAGGAAAATAACACACATAGTCCAAACTGTCATGTGGCTCAATGACCCTCCTCTTAAAGCCGATCTCAGACCAAACAGAAAAGTCCAATACCGAGAGATGGTCGGCAAACTCCGGTCCCCCGCCCCCACGACACACCAGGTCACATGTCTGAGGTGGGTGGAATGCCAGCGTCGCCTCCCACTGATGGACAGATAGCATTATGACACGTCAGGGGTAGGTGGCGAAAGGAAGGTGTGACTTGCCCCGCAGCCTCCTGGCAATGTGTCCATGTAAATATGTTGAACTTGTTTGTGATCATTGTTGTCCTGACAGTTTCAACGCTTACTTAAAAAAAACAAAAAAACAATTTGGGCCAAATGAAAGTTGTCCTCAAAGTAAGAGGAAAAAGTGTGAATTAATAGTAATTTCAGCACTGATTCTGTCTTCAACACATACTCTAAATCAGTGTTTTTCAACCACTGTGCCGCGGCACACTGGTGTGCCGTGAGATACAGAGTGAGAGATTATCTAATTTGGGTTAAAAATATTTTTTTCAAACCAGTAATTATAGTCTGAAAATGATGTGTTGTTGTAGAGTTCGGCAGAGTAACCATGCAATACTCTTCCATATCAGTAGGTGGCAGCCTGTAGCTAATTGCTTTGTAGATGTCGGAAACAGCGGGAGGCAGCGTGCAGGTAAAACGGTGTCTAATGCTTAAGGCCCAAGCTGTTTGTTTACATGTTTTTTTTTATTTCTCTTTGCTATTTGGGCTTATTGGACCCTAATTAGAATAAAAACTAAGAATCATCTTTTGATATGATGTACTTAGTCCATAAGTAACAGACATGTACTTCATGTTTAGTGACATGCTAATTCTTATTTTTACACTTTTAAAAAAAAAATCCATTGTATGTTATGCTCTTCTGACACTACCAGATGGCAGTATAAGTGTCCACATAAGCGGCCATAAGACCCCAATTCAGTAGTGTACACAATTTTGGAAATAAGAGCTAAAAAGGTGTTGTCCACGCATGTGCCCAACTAAGCATTTAGAGGTGTTGGACAAAAAATAAAAAAAAGGTGAGTGCCCCTAAGAAAAGGCATTGAAGCTTAGGGCAGGCTATGCAGAACAAAACTAAAACTGAACTGGCTACAAAGTAAACAAAAAACAGAATGCTGGACGACAGCAAAGACTTACTGTGGAGCAAAGAAGGCGTCCACAAAGTACATCCGAACATGACGTGACAATCAACAATGTCCCCACAAAGAAGGATAAAAACAAGTGATATATTCTGGATTGCTAAAACAAAGTAGATGTGAGAAATATCGCTCAAAGGAAGACATGAAACTGCTACAGGAAAATACCAAAAAAAGAGAAAAAGCCACCAAAATAAGTAAAACAGTACACAAAGGAAAACAGCAAAAACAAGTCCAAATAAGTCAGGGCGTGAGACAAGAGCTATAGTGATGCATGCTTGGTTATGCTTTAAAGTCATATCCAACAATTGCGACAACGACTTTTTACTGTCAACTGAGTTTCGTTTTTTTAATGATTTCTGCTGGTGGTGTGCCTCCGCATTTTTTTCAACGCAAAAAATGTGCCTTGGCCCAAAAAAGGTTGAAAAACACTGCTCTAAATTGTTGTTTTGATACATCTCTTTGATTTGTGATGTGTACTATTGTCAAAGACGGGCATTAAATTCCCCTTTCTGCAGAAGCAGATTGAATATCGACTGTCCTCTACATATTTAACAAATACAAATGTTGGCTAGACCAGTGTTTTTCAACCTTTTTTGAGGGAAGGCACATTAATTTCATTAAAAAATACGGAGGCACACCACCAGCAGAAAACGGTAAAAGATGAAACTCCAACAGGTTGTCGTGCCTTATTTTGAGTTTGTATGTGTTTTCCTGTGTGTAGTGCTTTAGTTCGTGTCTTGCACTGTTATTTTGGTGGCCCTTCCTGTTTTGTAGGTGTTTTCCTGTAGCAGTTTCATGTTTTCCTTTGAGTGCTAATCCCCTGCACCTGCTTTGTTTTATCAATCAAGACTATCTAAGTTGTTGCTACCCTTCTTTGTGTGAACATTGTTGATTGTCATGTCATGTACGGATGTACTTTGTGGACGTCGTAAGTTTTTGCTGTCGTCCAGCATTTTGTTTCTGTTTACTTTGTAGCCAGTTCAGTTTTACTTTTGTTTTGCATAGCCATTGACTTTTCCTTTCCCTTTTGTTAATTTTTGGTTTAAGCATTACATACCTTTTTACCTGCACCCTGCCTCCCGCTGTGGTCTGCATATTGGGATCACAACAAACCATCCTCGTCTCACCCGACACATTCCGACTTTTACAAAGCAATTAACTAGCAACAGCACATTATTATTATTAATTATTGATTTGCAAAAAATATTTTTTGGACAAATTAGGTGAAGTTGCATAATTTCCCACGGCACACCAGTGGTTGAAAAACACTGGGCTAGACAACAACTTCTCTTTTAACCACTTTGAGCAGGTGATCCGATGAATGAAGAATCATTTCGAGTGGAAACGCTACGGACTTCCTGTTCAAGGCACGAAACAGGAAGTGCATTTTCAACCAAAGCGTGGCGCCACGGCGCAAGCAACAACCCACCTTGTCAGTGTGCCTGTCGGTGTTTTATGGAAACTATTTGTGGAATACAAAACATTGCGACCATTAGCAAAGAAAAAGCCATACATTAGCTGCACCCTTTCATAAAATGCGGGGTTCCAAGTGTGGGAAAATAGTAGTGGTGCGGCTAATTTTGGCGAAAAAAAAATGTTTTCTTGTAAAATTGAGTGAATTGACTGAGAAAAATGTTTGTTTTTCTTTTAAAATTGAGTGGCTGGGGGCGTTCTGTAACCGGGCCTTGAGTTTGACACCAGCTCAAAAAGTCAAACAGAATGCTCACCCCAGTGACCTAGACCCCCGGATGCCTTATTTAAAACCCACAGTCACAAATCTTGGTTTTAAGTTGGACAATGATTTTAAATTGGAACATCAGATTAACTCTGTTGTGCGATCTAGTTTTTATCATCTGAGACTTTTAGCAAAAATGAAATACGTTTTATCGATCTGTATCGATCCGTTGTGGTGAAGAAGGAGCTGAGCCGGAAGGCAAAGCTCTCAATTTACCGGTCGATCTACATTCCCATCCTCACCTATGCTCACAAGCTTTGGGTTATGACCGAAAGAACCAGATCACGGGTACAAGCGGCCAAAATAAGTTTCCTCCACCGGGTGGCGGGGCTCTCCCTTAGAGATAGGGTGAGAAGCTCTGTCATCCGGGAGGATCTCAAAGTAAAGCCGTTGCTTCTCCACATGGAGAGGAGCCAGATGAGGTGGTTCGGGCATCTGGTCAGGATGCCACCCGAACGCCTCCCTAGGGAGGTGTTTAGGGCACGTCCGACCGGTAGCAGGCCACGGGAAAGACTCCGGACACGTTGGGAAGACTATGTCTCCCGGCTGGCCTGGGAACGCCTCAGGATCCCCGGGAAGAGCTGGACAAAGTGGCTGGGGAGAGGGAAGTCTGGGCTTCCCTGCTTAGGTTGCTGCCCCCGTGACCCGACCTCGGATAAGAGGGAGAAGATGGATGGATGGATGAATGGATGGAAATAAGCTTCATCTTTTAACGACCTTTGAGCGGGTAACCCATGCTCTTATTCCGTCACGTTTGGACGACTGCAACTTCCTCTTCGTTGGAATGAAGCAGGCCTCAATGGCTCTATTGCATCCATCCATCCATCCATTTCCTACTGCTTGTCCCTTTTGGGGTCGCGGGGGGTGCTGGAGCCTATCTCAGCTGCATTCGGGCGGAAGGCGGTGTACACCCTGGACAAGTCGCCACCTCATCGCAGAGTTAGTCCAAAATGCTGCTGTTTGCCTTTTAACTGCCACTAAAAAACATGAACACATTTTATCATCCCTTCACTGGCTCCCACTTCACTTTAAAATTAATTTTAAAATTGTTTGTTTTTAAATCTCTTCACGGATTAGCGCCACAGTACACAGTACGGGTCAAAAGTTTGGACACACCTTCTCATTCAATGCGTGTTTTTTTTATTTTCATGACTATTTACATTGTAGATTGTCACATCAAAACTTTGAATGCTTAACAAAAAAAAAACCTGTTTTATATTCTAGTTTCTTCAAAATAGCCACCCTTTGCTCTGATTACTGCTGTGCACACTCTTGGCATTCTCTCCATGAGCTTCAAGAGGTAGTCACCTGAAATGTTTTTTACTTCACAGGTGTCGTAGTTTTGATGTGACAATCTACAATGTAAATAGTAATGAAAATAAAGAAAACACATTGAAATGAGAAGGTGTGTCCAAACTTTTGGCCTGTACTGTTTGTCAGACCTTTTAAAAATGTACACCCTCACCAGGTCTCTGAGGTAAGCTGATCAGTTTCTTCTTGTCGTCCCAAAAACCCTTTTAAAATCCAGCATTTTCTGCTGTGGCTCCAAAACCTTGGACTAACATCCCTCTTGCTATTCGGACGGCTCCGAAAAAAATCACCTCTTTTAAACCAGCATGGGAGTTGTGTGATTGTAGTCTATTTCATTTTCTCTTATGTATGTATTATTTTATAGTTAAATGTTTGATATTATTGACTCTCCGAGTATGTATGTTTCAATTTCTGTGCAGCACTATTGGGTTTAAAAAAAAATGTGCTATATAAATAAATTGGATTGGATTATCTCTTCCTCCACCAGTTCCGGACCCCTCTTGATGAATGAAACCATGTACTTGAATTGAAAAGAGTTTCAAGAATGTGCAGTATGAGCTGTTTGGAATAGATCTTTGGATGGCAAGTTAGTCCAATTTGTCACTAAACCAGTTTATTCAGCAGACCACTCCCTGACATGCTCTGCTGGCCTGGGGGGTATCCTGGTGCTTTCTGCCTCCTGGCTGAGGAGTGGTGTATTGCATCTATCCTCTTTTCAGTCATTTTTTTCCTTTTAGGGTCACTGGAAGATAGAGCCTATCCCAGTAGACTTTGGGGTGTGAGGCGGGGTCACACCTTTGGCTGGTCACTCGTCAATCACATATGCAAACTGACATTTTTCTGCACCAAGATTGATCAGCCATCAACAGCAAAAACCGTAGAAATTTTCTCTCAGTATATTTTTACAAAAAGTTAGAGGGCTTGGGAAGGGGGATCAGTGCAGTCAATTTGCCGTGTTTTTCTGGATTGACCACTCCTGTTGTTTATAGCGAGAGGCATGTAGGCCGGGAGGGAGGGAGGTTCTGCCAGAAAAAGTGAAAGGACAGGTTGGAATGAGGAGGGTCCTCCCCTATGAGCTCAGCTCGGCCATAAAAGCAGGCAGACCTCTGAGTCAGACACAGAGGGACTTGACTCTCCTTTGAAGGCCTGTACATCCCCTGCTCTCTGCTCAGCCACCACAGCCCGACCAACGGCAACATGATTTCCAGAAAGTCCTACTCGGTCTCGGGCTCCAGCAGCGGCTCCAGGAGGTCCCTGGCAGGACCCCAAATCGGCTTCAGGAGCAGCTACACTCTCGGCTCCTCGGCTGGTGGTTTTGGTGCTGGTTCCGGTGCTGGCTTTGGTGCTGGTTCTGGTTTTGGTGCTGGTTCCGGTTTTGGTGCTGGTTCCGGTTTTGGTGCTGTTTCCAGTGGTGGTTTTGGCTTCGGCTCGTCCATGAGCTCCGGTTCAATGATGGGTGGTGGTGGAGCAGGATTCTATGCGGCTCCCCCAATCACCGCTGTCACAGTCAACCAGAGTCTGCTGGCCCCCCTGAACTTGTCGATAGACCCCTCCATCCAGGCTGTCCGCACCCAGGAGAAGGACCAGATCAAGACACTTAACAATCGTTTTGCTTCCTTCATTGACAAGGTTGGTTCCCTTGACTTTTCTGTATCTTCTTAATTGTTTTGCTGCCAGAATCACTCTTTTCTTGGCTTTAAGGGACCGATCAGTCATCTGTTTGGGGCAATATACTCTCCAAGCAGCTTGAAATAACATTCACACAAAACTATTGTTGGTATGCCACTGAGCCTGTAAAATCTGGAGACGTCTTCTCAGAAAGTCTCCAAGACTTAACATTTAGGGAAAATAGGGTGTGGCTGTTCCACACATGCCTGTAAAGGTGTGGCCTTTCAAGCTTGATGGATCACAACACAAAGCAAACGACCTTCCCCTTTCACCAGATATTCCAGCAATACAATATAAAAGCTTTTATATTATTAATAACCCAAAAGCACTTAAAATCAATATGTTTTGTTAACTGTATTTTAATGTATTTGAATGAATTAGATTTTTTCAACAATTTATTGTGTCTTCACAGGTCCGTTTCCTGGAGCAGCAGAACAAGATGCTGGAGACCAAGTGGAGTCTCCTGCAGGACCAGACCACCACCCGTTCTAACATCGACGCCATGTTCGAGGCATACATCGCCAACCTGCGCCGGCAGCTCGACGGGCTGGGCAACGAGAAAGTCAAGCTGGACGGAGAACTGAAGAACATGCAGCTCCAGGTGGAGGACTTCAAGAGAAAGTAAGTGCTGACGGCAGTAAATATAATTTATATAAATATGAAACGCTACTACATTTTAGTAATGTATTTGATAAATATTCAAAAAATGTATACATTTATTTTTATGTAGTGAACAAAACTGAGATTACTTGGTGTTACAATGTCGTGTTTATTAGGTATGAAGATGAAATCAACAAGCGTGCAGGTGCAGAGAATGAGTTTGTGCTTTTGAAAAAGGTAAACATTCACAACATCAGTACTTAAATATTGTTCTGGAATAAGACAATCATAAATTGTTTCTCTGCAGGATGTTGACGCTGCCTACATGAACAAGGTTGATCTGGAGGCCAAAGCCGATGCTCTTCAGGACGAAATCAACTTCCTCAGGGCTGTCTATGAGGCTGTATGTCTGATTGTTTCATAATAGACCGATGTTTCACTTACTTACTTGTCATCTAGACTGGACTCTTATGCAACAACCTGTGGTTCTGTAGGAGCTTCGCGAGCTGCAGTCCCAGATCAAGGACACCTCAGTCGTTGTGGAGATGGACAACAGCCGTAACCTGGACATGGATTCCATTGTGGCTGAAGTGCGCGCTCAGTATGAGGACATAGCCAACCGCAGCAAGGCTGATGCAGAGTCTTGGTACAAACAGAAGGTACTGTAAGAGCGTTTCTCAGCAATTGGTGTTTTCTTTAGATGACATTGTTGACCTTCTATGTTGTGTTCTTCGTCCCAATAGTACGAGGAGATGCAGAGCTCTGCTGGACAATACGGTGATGACCTCCGCACAACCAAGGCTGAGATCGCGGAGCTGAACCGCATGATCGCCCGTCTGCAGAATGAGATTGAGGCAATCAAAGCACAGGTACGGGATATTTCATGAACGTCTCAAAACAGACGATAGTAGAAGGGCTTTTAGTACAATGTATAATCATCTTCCGACAGAGGGCCAACATTGAGGCCCAGATTGCTGAGGCTGAGGAGCGTGGTGAGCTGGCAGTGAAGGATGCCAAACTCCGCATCAAAGATCTGGAAGAGGCTCTCCAGAGAGCAAAGCAGGACATGGCCCGCCAGGTGCGTGAGTACCAGGAGCTGATGAACGTCAAGATGGCCCTAGACATTGAAATCGCCACCTACAGGAAACTGCTGGAAGGAGAAGAGTTCAGGTAGCGCCAGCATTCAAAACTATCTTTGATATTTCATATTTCATTCTTCTGCAATTAATGAATATACATTGTGCAACGTTAGACTGTCCGCTGGACCCACCAACGCAACCATCCACGTGCAGCAGACTTCAGGCGGTGGTAAGTTTTCCACTGTCTCCCATTATATTCATGTTGTAACCACACCTAACATTTGATATTCTGCTTTAGGAATGTCCAGCTCCAGCTCTGGTGGTGGATTCGGCTTCGGTGGCGGCAGCGGCATGTCTGGTGGCTACAGCAGCAGCGGCAGCATGTCTGGGGGCTACGGCAGCATGTCTGGCGGCTATGGCGGTTCTATTACCAAGTCCTCAGTCACCACCACCAGTTCCAGAAGATACCATTAAAAAGAACAGCAGTCCTCCTTTTTACATTACCTGCACATTTTACCTTACAGACACCAGTTATTCTCCAGAATCTCTGGGTGCATGTTGTCATCATCAAAACATGAACATATATGGAAAGGCCCTCACAGAAATGTGAGTGATACAAGTGCAAGCTTTGCCATTAAAACATTTTAAAACCCAGTTCACAGAATTTTGCTCTTCTTTTCGGAGATAAAATCAAAATAAGGATGTTTCAAATCGTACTACACAGGTGACTAAGCAAAGAAGATTTCTACACCCGTCCTCACAGTCTGGCTACCAATCACAGTGCCATCGCTTTGGAATACACTGACAATTACTACATACAAAGTCAGACACCATATGTCCCGACCAGAATTCTGCGTTCTAAGAACTCCGGCTTCTTAGTGATTCCTAGAGCCCAAAAAAGTCTGCGGGCTATAGAGCAATTTCAATTCAGGCTCCAGTACTCTGGAATGCTGTACCAATAACAGTTAGAGATGCAACCTCAGTAGAAACATTTAAGTCCCATCTTAAAACTCATTTGTATACCCTAGCCTTTAAATAGACCCCCTTTTTTAGACCAGTTGATCTGGCGTCTCTTTTCTTTCTGATAACCTCTCCTACATGGAGAGGTTATCAGGTGACTACAGATGACGCGCTAGCTGTTCAAAGTCAGGACCCGGGGTGGACCACTCCTGTGTGCATCAGTTGGTGACGTCTCTGCGCTGCTGACTTGTCTCCATTCAAGATGATCCCCTGCTGGCCCCACTATGGACTGGACTCTCAACATTATTAACTAGATCCACTCGACGTCCATTGCACAGGTCGCCCAGGGTGGGGTCCGAGGTTTCTTATTGTGTCCATTGGGTTGAGTTTTTTCTTGCCCTGATGTGGGATCTGAGCCGAGGATATCGTTGTGGCTTGTGCAGCCCTTTGAGACACTTGTGATTAAGGGCTATATAAATAAACTTTGATTGATTGATTTATTGATTGATTGATTGATTGATTGATTTATTGAAGTGTGCAAGAGCCACCCTTTTTTTAACCCCATCACACCATTGTGTTTTGTGACAAACAAAACACCGGTTACTCATCTTAAAAGTCTTTGATCTATGCAGTGAGCTGCTTTTAGTCTCATGCAAGACATGTATTATATGTTGTCAGAATTAGTTCATCCATTTTCAATGATCTATCAGTGGGCGGTCGTAGAACTGGACAACTTTGCCCATGAAAAGAAAACTGCAGGCAACTTTTCTCAAGGATAAGGATGTTTTCATTCTGTCATTGTGGCAGACATCGGTTGACCCTGAACACTTGAAATCTCCATTCCTTAAAGCATCCGTTTCACTGCTCGCCTCTTGACACGTTCGTAAAAGCCGCCGTCCTTTACCCTATCTCGCATCCCAGATCTTCTTCTCCCCGGAGGCCTCTCGCCCTCCACTCTACCTTCAATCGTGACCACTAGCAGATCTCTGTGACGTAGATCCAGGATATCCGCCTTCTGTGGACGATGTACACGACAGCCCTTTCTTCTCCGACCTGCCGTAGCACTTCTTCATCGCTTATCTTGTCCAACCACCGGATGTTCATGACCTTCCTCAACATCTCGCAGCTTTACAGTCGTCTGATCTCTTCTTTGCCAAGTGTCCATGCTTCTGCACCGTACAGCAACATACTCCAGACCCCCATCTTCGTTATTCTCTTTTTCAAGGACAGACTACCTTTGTCAGCAATGATTTTCTCATAGAAAACATATCTTTTGCACATGCGTCTCTCGACTTAGACTCTTTGTCACAGAATCCAGTGAGTGTTTGTGCTTTTCCAAACAGTACCCGTCAGATAATATTGCACATGGATAATTAACATACTAGTGCCTCAGTGATTCACAGGAGTGCTCACAGTCAGGGCCGCATTAAAGTAGAAGTTTCATGGAAAAACAAGTTGACTTAATATGCTTAATCGCGTTTCATTGTGTTTACAAACCGTAAAGTATATGAAAATACCGTCTAAACATCAACAAATGCCGAATATCTGCTCGTCAACTTTCGTAGATTCTACGTCACTTGAGTAACGCTTCTGCACTCTGATCATATTATTAGGTCAGCCATACTGGAAATATGCACAAATTGGAATGAGATGTGCTGTTTATCATTCACAATCCTTATGTAAGACATGAACACATGCTTGGCTTTTTTATAATGCAATGTAAATGGTAAATCAATAGCTAACAACTGAGTCAACAGATGGAGGGTCCTCTCATTATACTCTCTAAAAACATCCAGAAAACATGTCGTGACCTGAAAATTAACCAAATATGAATGATGTTGTTATTATAAGCACTAACGCAGATGGCCTATTAAATACATTGATAGCAGTGAGCTAATGCTAACTTACGCTGCTATCGTTGACACACTATAAGATGGCAGCTGCTTCTGCTTTGTCTCAAACTTGCTAAAAGTAAATTCTAGATAATAATTCATTCTTCTCTCACCTGCTAGTAGACAAATGTGGCCATGGGCCGACAGACTGGATGACTTTGACATCCTCGAGATGGCAAAAAAGACACTAGCTGAGGCAACTTTTTTTTTTTTTTTTTTAACCCTTTGTGGGGACTGCAATTGAATCTTCATCCAAACGGAATTATGTGAGCGTCCCGCCGGTCGGCATCACAGCCAGAATGGAAATATTTCAGCAAGTGTTTGTTTTATTATGGTTTATTGTTGTTAGTTTGTATGTTTACCACCTAGCAATGCTGCTATTGCTATAGAGTCACAAAAAAGCTGCATCTTCTAAAATGTATTGCTCAGGCAGAAGACTACGGTCCATCCAGACCCACACCTCCCGCCACCTGAACAGTTTTTTTCCCCTAGGCCATCAGGCACATGAACAATAACAAGATCTGATAGCTCAGTTACAGCTCATGTTATTCTATTCTGTGTTATATGTGTTTTATGTTGCATGATTGTGCCAAATAAAATTCCTAGTTTGCTAACCCGTTCTCAAACAATGGCAATAAAAACTCTTCTGATTCTGATTCTGATTCTGATTCATCCTCTTTGTGTCAGGCTTGGTCAAAAGGATAGGACTCAGATGCAGAGTTGGGAATATTTCGGCAGGCTTTTATTTTGTAAGCTTCCTTTCACCTCCAGAGTCAGGGCAATTCAAAATCTACAATAACTTAACTAGTCGGCAAAAAAGGTTCCAAAAAAAAAAGGAACAACCGAAAATCTCTATGAAACTTATATAAACACAAAACGCTCCAACAGGAGGAAGAAACAATGGCTATAAAAATTCTAAACTTTCTATAATCTAATGAATGTTAACAAAAAATGTCACTCAAAAATTTGAGGAAAGAAAGAACTATAAGAAAAACTGAAATCTAACCACTTCGACTGTAAAACTAAATAACACAAAATCACTCTGCTGAGGAGCAGAAAAAGAAAACTCAAAATAGCAACGAAGGAATTCAGGATCAAAGCATACAAACGTGAGACGAGGCAAGGCATGAACTAGATGCTAGAGAGGCACGAATACTCGAGACAATCTGGCACAGAACAAAGGGAGGCGTGGGCTTATAAAACACATGAGGGTAATAGGGAACAGGTGGAAACAATCAGGGAACAGGGATGACGTCAGACTGATGACACAAAAGGAAGGGCAAGTGACCTGAAACGAGAGGAGGGTTAATTTTCAAACTAAAACATGCAATTCACAAGACAGAAAAAACCAAGACAAGACATCCCTCACCGCGGTGTGACACTTTGTGTATGTGATCAAAAATATAAAGTTCGGGATCATCATTTTCCCAAAGTATTTGTGGTTGGCTTTCACAAAGTCTACTTGATTAGCATTGTTGTTGATGGGGAAGGGATCTCTGGTGCCTCCTCTATGTCATATGACTGGCTTCCTCATTATCTCTCAAAATGGCTCGGGAATCTCCGTGAGATTGACACTATTTTGATCATATCAATTTATCTGCAAACTTTGTAAGTCTTTTGTTGTCAAAAACTTAGATTTATATGATAATAGCTTCAATATAGAGGACACTTGAGTTTTCATTATACTGCTACTTTAATGCACAGGCTGAAGCCCTAGGGGTTCCCAGCCAATCTGAGGCCCTTGATTTTGGCGGGGGGGGGGGGTATGCAACGATTGCTGTTCATAACTGTCAATCACAGCTCAGCAATTGTGTACGCTCTCTCTTGGCTGCGGTGTTTTTAAATACTGCTCCAAGCGGGGCGCAAACCCAGGTCGCTGGTGTGTGAGAGGCAAACTACTGAGCTAAAAGCACAGGCCATCTTCCAGATAGCCAGCACAATTCTTGAAGTTGACTGGTCTCTGTTTCACTCGCACAGACAAGATTTTTGAAATGGATATGTTTGCATTGTCGCTGTTCTGTTGAGTACAATCCTGATTTAACCCCCTCACTCCCCCTCCTTCTTTCACCAGAGCTCATTTTTCTTAACATTCTCCCAGAGTTGTTGTCTTCGTTTGTTGAACAACACAATTACTTCTTCTGCGCAGATGCTGCCCGTGTCCTCGGTGCCAGGGCGGGTATCTTTGAGGAAGGATGAAGACAGGAGGTGACAAAGAGTCTTGGCCTGGTGGACTGACACCAGAGCATTCAGCTGGTAGAACATGATAGATGTTCAGGCCAATGATCAAGTTACCCGGGGTGGTCATGGATAACCGGAGCACAGCTGTGCCGCCCAGATAAGACCGACTCTCTGCCATTTATCGTGCAAAGGTGAATGTAGATAGTCAGAATGCACTTCGTGTATTGATGACCTTGGCTTGTGGACCTCTCAACGTTTTAAACTCTGTCAAGATGGTGTCTGGTTGCAGATAGGGAGAGACGTCTATTAGGGGGATATCGTTGTTTCTATGAATAATGTATGGCGACACTAATAAGGCGCCTGTGTCGTCCTGTCCTGCACATGCTGGGTGGGAACACGCTAGCACAAGTTCCTGCAGATTGAGAGTTAAGTCGAGGAGAACTTGCAAATGAGCTAAACACTACGGGCTTTCACCTCATAGTGCAGCACACCGCTTAAAGGGCTCATATCATGATTCAACTTGTATTGATGCCACTAGACATTAGGGTTGTACGGTATACCGGTACTAGTATATTATCGCGGTATTAATCAATCAAAAAGAAAAGTAAAGGTTCCCCATTTAAAAAAAAAAAATTGGGGGATGTTTTTTTATAATGCTTTATAGGCGGAACAGAGCAATCAATGAGTGTCTCCATGGTAAAAGCCACGTAGTATACGCAAAAGCCTCAGGGCGGTCTGCACCAGTTATCAATCCCACACGCAGTCTTAGTAGATCACACGCTAACATGCCACTAAAGCTTAATCTGTTTGGCACGCAGCTTTTAAAACTTGCAGTTCATCCTCCTTATATTCAGGCTCAAAAATATATGGTCCTGGTTTAAAATAGTCTTTGTTGGCTCTCATGACGTCTGTCATGAGTAGTAGTAGTAGTAGTAGTCGTTGCTGTTGTTGAAGCGCAGAATATGTAAATATTACATGAATGTGCCCGTTACCACATCACATATATACTTACAGCGTGTATCTAAAGCTATGATGGAGACTTTTGGATGTTTTTATCGGGCTTTTGTAGGCGGAAAAGAGCAATAAATGAGTGGATCCATTGTAAAAGCAACGTAGTATACGCATAAACCTCAGGGCGGTCCGCACCAGTTATCAATTTCCCACACAGTCTTAGTAGATCACACGTTAACATGTCACTAAAGCTTAATCTGTTTAGCATGCAGTTTTTAAAACTTGCAGTTCATCCTCCTTATGTTCAGGCTCAAAAATATATGGTCCTGGTTTAAAATAGTCTTTGTTGGCTCACATGAAGTCTGTCATGAGTAGTAGTAGTAGTAGTTGTCGTTGCTATTGTTGAAGGGCAGAATATGTAAATATTACATGAATGTGCCCGTTACCACATCACATATATACTTTCAGCGTGTATCTAAAACTATGATAGACACTTTTGGATGTTTTTATCGGGCTTTTGTAGGCGGAAAAGAGCAATAAATGAATGTCTCCATTGTAAAAGCAACGTAGTATACGCATAAACCTCAGGGCGGTCCGCACCAGTTATCAATTTCCCACACAGTCTTAGTAGATCACACGTTAACATGTCACTAAAGCTTAATCTGTTTAGCATGCAGTTTTTAAAACTTGCAGTTCATCCTCCTTATATTCAGGCTCAAAAATATATGGTTTTGGTTTAAAATAGTCTTTGTTGGCCCTCATGAAGTCTGTCATGAGTAGTAGTAGTAGTAGTCGTTGCTGTTGTTAAAGGGCAGAATATGTAAATATTACATGAATGTGCCCGTTACCACATTACATATATACTTACAGCATGTATCTAAAGCTATGATGGAGACTTTTGGATGGTTTTATAGCGCTTTTGTAGGCGGAATAGAGCAATAAATGAGTGTCTCCATGGTAAAAGCTGCGTAATATAGGCAAAAACCTCATTGCTGTCTGCACCAGTTATCAATTGCACACGCAGTCAGTAGATCACCATGAAATTATGCCCACTAATAGTACGCACAATTTTAGCATGTGATGTTTGGATTTTAGTAGATTAGGCCCTACTTATTTATTTAAAGACACAACTGTGTAAAATTTGTGTTGTAGGTTACAAAGTGAATTATTATAGATATTTGTATTCAATTTCTACATTTTAAAATTACATGTTGCGCTTTTTTGGTATTTTATGCTCTTTATTGTCTTTGCAAGCACAACAACATTTCAGTTTCACTACAAACCCGTTCAAGATGAGACAAACGTTGTACAAGAAGACAGAACAGGAACGGTGATGGCTCGCCACTTACGGCGCCCCGTAAAAGGTGGGGGAAAGGGTAGACGCTGGGGAAGGGTGATGAAAAACAAAAGTTGATCTCAGACTGGGCTCCTATGGGGGAGGGGGCACAGACTGGGGCAGAGAAAAAAAAACTTGATAGCCGATAAGCACATACACACATGTACACTAGGAGCGCTGCTCTGTTGTCTGTCATACCACGTGGGGTGAAACGGTGGTTGAGGTATGTGCGCATATGTAGCCATGGTCCATAATGTGTGTGTTAAGTCTGTAGAACTTGAGTCGCTCTGCAGGCGATGGCAAAGGAACAGAGTTTATCTCTCCAGGTGTTGTTGACAGGGAAGGAGTTTGTATCGTCTTCGATGCAATGTCCTCGAGGAGAACCTCGAAGCAAAGACCTTACCACGTCGCAAGCAGGAAAAACAATCAAGATTAGAATGGTTCTGTTTGAGACCGAGAAACATTTTTAAACTTTTTGAATTTTAATTGTCTATTTCTGGTCCTCAAATTCATCCTGCAGGGCAGACGGTCCGATGATATCCAAAATCACAAAGTCTGAGTGTTCAGAGTTCTGCCCGCATCCTCCAACCATTTGAGGCAGCTTTGGGGTACTTTGAACGGTTGCCAGCATCTTCCATTTTGTCGATACAGGCCTTACTCCTGATTCCGAATAGGTAGATATCGTCAGCGTCCTTGACTGAAAGGGTTGCTCGACACGCGCGGCACCCCGCTTCTCCCAAGAGTCTGTCATGTGTCCAGCAACAACCGTTCCGACAGGACAGACAGGTTCCCCTGAACCCAAGATCTTGTCAGTTTTGTTGAGAGGCCAGTTGATCAATTCCATTGTTTACTAAATGGTCCCTAGTGTGTGAATGTGAATGTGAATGTTGTCTGTCTGTGTTGCCCCTGTGGTGGTGACTTGTCCAGGGTGCACCCCGCCTACTGCCCGAATGCAGCTGAGATAGGCTCCAGCACCCCCCTGCGACCCCGAAAGAGACAAGAGGTAGAAAATGGATGGATGGATGGATACATTTTGGAGAGCAGTGCAAAAAGAGGCAACAAGAAAGTCAAGACAAGACAAAACAAAGAAGCAAGCAGGCCAGACACGGAGAGGGCGAGGGAGTGTGACCTACTTTGCCAAGAGCTAAACATTTGTACTGATTTTTGTTTTGATGTTGTGACAAAACTTGAGTGACGGACCACACTTTAGACACGGCGTTCCCTCGCCTTCAGTTCAGGTCCTTGACCACTGAAGACCCGTGGATTAGAATTCAGTGAAAACTGAACTAACAAACTCATTCAAGCACTTTAGTGACACACGGTATTTCCAGGCGGACAGTATCTGGGCCCCTGGCTTGAGGCAACCACCAATTAATGTGTCTTGAGCTGCAGTACAAACTGAGAATACCTGAAAAGGCTTTGAGTTTGCTAAACTGGCTTTAAGTCTTTGCCTCCTCCTATAAACTTCCTGCCTTAAGCCCTTTCTGTCAGAGCCTCGCCGAAGTGAGGCAATGTTCTGACATGCAACAAAGGGGAAACCAGTTTGCCTTGTTTGCAAGTGTTTGAACTGTGTCTATATGCACAAAGCACCTTTTCACTGCACGCTACAACTTGTATCAACCTGAACACTTAGACTGTATATGCATCCCTCCCGAATATATCACCGCATAGGATTAGTTCTACAAAACCCCAAACTAGTGAAGATGTCACGTTGTGTAAATGGTAAATAAAAATAGAATACAATGCTTTGCAAATCCTTTTCAACTTATATTCAATTGAATAGACTGCAAAGACAAGATATTTCATGTTCACACTGAGAAACGTATTAGTTTTTTGCAAATAATCATGAACTTAGAATTTAATGGCAGCAACACATTGCAAAAAAGTTGTCACAGGGCCATTTTTACCACTGTGTTGTGTGGCCTTTCCTTTTAACAACACTCAGTAAAGGTTTGGGAACTGAGGAGACACATTTTTTTAGTGGAATTATTTCCCATTTTTGCTTGATGTACAGCTTTAGTTGTTCAACAGTGTCCCTGATATTTAGCCTTCATATTGCACCACACATTTTCAATGGGAGACAGGTCTGGACTACAGGCAGGCCAGTCTAGTACCCGCACTCTTTTACTATGAAGCCACGCTGTTGTAACACCTGGCTTGGCATTGTCTTGCTGAAATAAGCAGGGGCGTCCATAACGTTGCTTGGATGGCAACATGTGTTGCTCCAAAACCTGTATGTACCTTTCAGCATTAATGGCGCCTTCACAGATGTGTAAGTTACCCATGTCTTGGGCACTAATACACCCCCATACCATCACAGATGCTGGCTTTTGAACTTTGCGCCTAGAACAGTCCGGATGGTTCTTTTCCTTTTTAGTCCAGAGGACACGACGTCCACAGTTTCCAAAAACAGTTTGAAATGTGGACTCGTCAGACCACAGAATACTTTTCCACTTTGCGTCAGTCCATCTTAGATGAGCTCAGGCCCAGCAAAACGGTTCTGGGTGTTGTTGATAAATGGCTTTAGCTTTGCATAGTAGAGTAGTAGCTTGCACTTACAGATGTAGCGACCAACTGTAGTTACTGACAGTGGTTTTCTGAAGTGTTCCTGAGCCCATGTGGTGAGATCCTTTACGCGCGGATGTCGCTTTTTGATGCAGTACCGCCTGAGGGATCGAAGGTCATGGGCCTTGCTGCTTACGTGCAGTGATCTCTCCAAATTCTCTGAACCTTTTGATGATATTACGGAGCGTCCATCCATCCATTTTCTACCGCTTATTCTCTTCGGGGTCGCGGGGGGCGCTGGAGCCTATCTCAGCTACAATCGGGCGGAAGGCGGGGTACACCCTGGACAAGTCGCCACCTCATCGCAGGGCCAACACAGATAGATAGACAACATTCACACTCACATTCACACACTTGGGCCAATTTAGTGTTGCCAATCAACCTATCCCCAGGTGCATGTCTTTGGAGGTGGGAGGAAGCCGGAGTACTCGGAGGGAACCCACACAGTCACGGGGAGAACATGCAAACTCCACACAGAAAGATCCCGAGCCTGGGATTGAACCCCAGACTACTCAGCACCTTCGTATTGTGAGGCAGACGCACTAACCCCTCTCCCACCGTGCTGCCACTATTACGGAGCGTAGATGGTGAAATCCTTAAATTCCTTGCAATAGCTGGTTGAGAAATGTTGTTCTTAAACAATTGGCTCAGGCATTTGTTGACAAAGTGGTGACCCTCGCCCCATCCTTGTTTGTGAATGACTGAGCATTTCATGGAAGCTGCTTTTATACCCAATCATGGCGCTCACCTGTTCCTAATTAGCCTGTTCACCTGTGGGATGTTCCAAATAAGTCTTTGATGAGCATTCCTCAACTCTCTCAGTCCTTTTTGCCACTTGTGTCAGCTTTTTTGAAACGTGTTGTAGGCATCAAATTCCAAATGAGCTAATATTTTTGCAAAAAATAACAAAGTTTCTCAGTGTGAACACTAAATATCTTGTCTTTGCAGTCTATTCAATTGAATATAAGTTGAAAAGGATTTGCAAATCATTGTATTCTCTTTTTATTTACCATTTACACAATGTGACAACTTTACTGCTTTTTGGGTTGTGTAATTCAACTGCATTGTTCTTGGTTGTGCAAGACTCAGGTGTCCACTCAGCCAAGTCCTTCACCCAGGGTCAAACTAAAAAAAAAAAAAATGGTGCTGTCACAGCAGCTTGGAGGATTTGTTGTTTATGGACAACGCTGCTTTTTTGATCAATTTAAAGTGAGAACTCGTGGAGAGGAACATGATAGTGTCACAGGGAGGGTGGTGCTAGGGGAGTAAAGAAGCCCGGGAGGAAGACTATCTCTGCTTGGAATGTAAGGAGGTTGCAATATTTCATTCTGTGTCTGTATGCACCTGCGGAGTCTGATTACCTCCTACGGTCCAAAACCAAGCCTATTCGGGAGGATTGGTCCATAGGCGAATGGTTTTGCTTAAGTACATATTTCCTTTGATTGACGAGCGACAAGTGTCGGCGTAGCCCACCTCTCATCAGCAGGGAGAGGCCGCTATGAATGAAGAGCAAGTACAAAAACTACAGGACGTGCTTGACTACAACAATACAGTAGCAGCTTGATAATGTCTGTGCACAAGGAATGTATTGTTTGGTCCACAGGAGGCGGGGCTTAGCCGTGAGCCTCGGTCACTGAGAACATCTACTGGACAGGTTAGGTAGAGCAACACGTTTTCTTACACACATTGGAAAAATGTATATTTGAAATAATATCACATTAATTCCTACACCTAAACGTGTAATCCGGGTCTGGCCCACCAGGGTTCACAATCCGGCCTGCAGGAAGTCCCGAGTAAAACTATTTTTATTTTATTTTTACAAATTTAAGCTGTGTGGGATATGTCTCTTGTTAACTATTTGTATTTGACTTGATTAAATGTTTGGGTGTAGTTAGCGTTTGGCCCAGCTGGAAAAGAGCAGTAAGAAAACAAACAAACAAACAAAAAAGAAGACAGAGTGGGAAAATTGTAGGAACAAGAGAATTTTTTTTTTTACAAAAAAAAAAAAATATATATATATATATATATATGTATATATGTATATATATATATATATATATATATATATATATATATATATATATATATATATATATATATATATATATATATGTATACATATATATATATATATATATATATATATATATATATACACACACGGTATGTATATATATATACATACAGTATATATATATATATATATATATATATATATATATATATATATATATATATATATATATATATATATATATAAATATATACACATATATACATACACACACACACATATACTGTGTATATATATATATATATATATATATATATATATATATATATATATATATATATATATATATATATATATATATATATATATATATGTATGTATGAACACACACAGATAGCAGGTCCCCTGGGGACCCCTGGTAATCTGTACTCATAGTACAGACTCATCATAATCATAATCACTGTCAAGACAATTATTTTTAATTGTTTTTGCACCTGAAAAAAACCTTATCTTTTTTAATAGTCACATAAATAGGTCTAATTAATTTTGTCAAAATCCTTCTCTTTTTGTTATTTTGCTCCCACACACTGCATTATTATGAATAGTACTAGATTGTGTTATACCACCCTCTGTTGTCCATTAAGGGAAAATGCAGCCTATTTTACAGTCTGTGCAGGTCTGTTTGACTTATAGAGGCTGTGTTTTTTGTTTTTTTTTCATCATGGCCTTCCAAAGCAATGATGTAATTATTACTCTACAGTTTAATGTCATGTATTTTACTGGTAAAGTGAAAATATTGTTTTCTTCTGTATCGGTGTCTTGCTTGTACAGGTAAGTTGTGTTCCTTTTTCATGTTCATGTAAACACCCTGAACCTTATTGAAACATAAGATGATGTCATTCATCTCATGATGTGAATCAAAACCTACCATCATTTATTAAATATGAATTATTACATATATAATAATTATTTATTTACTCATGTACTCTTTTATTTATTTATTCACTTTTGTCTCACAGATTGAGTACAGGCAATGTGTTGGAAATTGAAATGACAAGAAAAGGGGTAGAATTAAATGAGTTCTGCTTCTTCCTACTCCTTTTCGGGCATGTTGTAATGAGAAAGATGTGATGTATCGTATTATAATAGTATACATGTTGGAAATAACTCACATTATTACCATAACCTTGTCTTATTTTGGTCTTATTTTAAGTAAACTAAATGTCTGTCCACTCTGAGCTCAACTTAATATTACAAACCCCAAAAGCAGTGAAGTTGTCACGTTGTGTAAATTTTAAATAAAAAGAGAATGATTTGCAAATCCTTTTCAACTTATATTCAATTGAATAGACTGCAAATACAAGACATTTCATGTTCGAACTGGAATTTGTTTTTATTTTTTGCAAATATTAGCTCATTTGGAATTTGATGCCTGCAACATGTTTCAAAAAAGCTGGCACATGTGGCAAAAAAGACTGAGAAAGTTGAGGAGTATAAAAGCAGCTTCCATGAAATGCTCAGCCATTCACAAACAAGGACGGGGCTAGGGTCACCACTTTGTCAACAAATGCCTGAGCAAAAAGAACAACATTTCTCAATGAGCTATTACAAAGAATTTAGGGATTTCACCATCTACGCACCGTAATATCATCAAAAGGTGTACCCCGCCTTCCGCCCGAATGCAGCTGAGTTAGGCTCCAGCACCCCCCTGCAACCCCAAAAAAGGGACAAGCAGTAGAAAATGGATGAATGGATGGGTTCAGATAATCTGGAGAAATCACTGCATGTAAGCGGCAAGGCTGAAAACCAACATTGAATGCCCGTGACCTTCGATCCCTCAGGAGGCACTGCATCAAAAAGCGACATTAGCCTGCCGTTAAATTTTATGTTAATGACTTGCAAAAAAATGACGTTTCTCAGTGTGAACGTTAAATATCTTGTCTTTGCAGTCTATTCAATTGAATATAAGTTGAAAAGGATTTGCAAATCATTGTATTCTCTTTTTGTTTACCATTTACACAATGTGACAACTTCACTGCTTTTGGCTTTTGTAGATCATAAAGTAATAATATTTTTGGTGGAAAGAGAGAGAAAATCTAGAAAAAAAACAACAAGGTAAGATTATAAATTAATTTGTATTAATTGATTTCATTTCATGACAGCCTCAAAGTACAGTAGGAGAGTACAATAGGTCCTCCTTATTTACAGGAGTTACGTCCCAAGTCAACCTGCCAATAGCAAAAAAAATTTGCTTATATTCGTCCTCTAAGACAGTGTTTTAACCATAGGGCTGGGGCCTATTATTTTCGAGAGGGAGGGACAGAAATTATCTATTTCTCAGCTGTGGTCCGTGTGTAATACACTTGTCCACCACTTGTGGCAGTAATGACGACATCAAACAAACAGAAGAAGTCTGGAGATAATGTCACAGAAGTTTCTTCAGCGCAAAATATGTGACTGAAGTCTTGATGATGTGTTCTCGTTTGCACTTAAATTTCATTGAAAGTTTATATAGGAAACTGTCAATTTATAACCTTGTCAAATGATATAAAAGCATCTGTTAATCAAAAAGGTTATAATCAAGGTTTGGGTCAGGCTGATTATAAAAACAAATATTAATCAAATATCCTGCAAAAGAAGGGACTAAAAAATAAATGTACACACAATTATGCAGTGCTGAAATCAATAAATTCTAACAAAATTAATAATATATATAATTCTAATTCAATTAATATATATGTTTATTTAGGAAACATATATATCAAATTAATAAATATGTTTATTTAGGAAACGTATATATCAAATTATTACTTATGTTTATTTAGGAAACATATATATTAAATAATTACTTGTGTTTATTTAGGAAATATATATATATATATATATATATATATATATATATATATATATATATATATATATATATATATATATATGTTTCCTAAATAAACACAAGTAATTAAACATATATATATATATATATATATATATATATATATATATATATATATATATATATATATATATATGTTTATTTAGGAAACATCAATGAAATTATTACATATGTTTATTTAGGAAACGTATATATTAAAATAATACATGTTTAATTAGGAAACATATTTTAAATTAATACATATGTTTGTATAGAAAACATACATATTAAATTAATAATTATGTTTATTTAGGAAAAATATATTACATTAATACATATGTTTGTATAGAAAACATATATATTAAATTAATAATTATGTTTATTTAGGAAAAATATATATTAAATTATTATTTATGTTTATTTAGAAAACATATATATTCAATTAATACATATGTTTATATAGAAAACATATATATTACATTATTAAATATGTTTATTTAGGAAACATATATTACATTAATACATATGTTTGTATAGAAAACATATATATTAAATTCATATATATATATATATATATATATATATATATATATATATATATATATATGTTTATTTAGGAAACATATAAATGAAATGATTACATATGATTATTTAGGAAACATATATTAAAATAATACATGTTTATTTAGGCAACATATATATTGTGTGAGGGAAGTCTTGTCTTGGGTTTTTCTGTCTTGTGATTTACATGTTTTATTTTGAAAAGCAACTCCTCTTGTTTCAGATCACGGGTCCTTCCTCTTGTGTCACCAGTCTGACGTCATTCCTGACCCTTGATTGTTTCCACCTGTTTCCCATTACCCTCATGTTCTATATAAGCCCATGCCTTCCCTTGTTCTGTGCCAGATTGTCTCGAGCTTTCGTGCATGTCTTGCGTTCCAAGTTCATGTTCATGTCCATGCCTTGCCTCGTCCCACGTCTTCGTCCTTGTTTCCAGAATATCCCACGCAGTAATTTTGAATTAACTTTTTCTCCTCCCTCAGAGCGACTTTTGTTATTCAGCCTTTTTTCTACCGCAGTGGTGAGTTATAATTTTTTCCTAATGATCTTTCCTCAAAGTTTTTGAGTGATTTTTTTGTATACATTTATTAGAGTAGTAAGTTTTATAGTCATTATTTTCTTCCTCCTGTTGGAGCGTTTTTTGTTAAAGTTTTTGATAGCAGATACGGTGCTAATTATAATTGTCCTTATTTTTGTATTTCCTCCTTTTGGAGTGATTTTCGGTTTTTCCCTTTTGGAACATTTTTTCGCTATCTATTGTTGTGATTCATAGTATTTGAATTTACTCTGCTCTGGAGGCTTAAAGAGTTTTTCAAAATAAAAGCTTTATTTAGAATCCCATCTCTGCATCTGAGTCCCTTCCTTCGTCCAAGCCTGACATATATTAAATTAATACATATGTTTGTATAGAAAACATATATATTAAATTAATAAATTTTTATTTAGGAAACATATATTACATTAATACATATGTTTGTATAGAAAACATATGTATTAAATTAATATATATGTTTATTTAGGAGACATATATATTAAATTATTACATATGTTTATTTAGGAAACATATACATTAAAATAATACATATGTTTATTTAGGAAACCTATATGTTAAATTAATACATATGTTTGTATAGAAAACATATATATTAAATTAATATATATGTTTATTTATGAAACATATATATTAAATGAATAAATATCTTTATTTAGGAAATATATATATTAAATGATTACATATGTTTATTTAGGAAATATATAATACATTAATATGTATGTTTATTTAGGAATCCTACATTACATTAAGACATATGTTTATATAGAAAACATACATAGTAAATTAATATATATATGTTTATTTAGGAAACATATATATTAAAATAACACATATAGATAGTACTTTATTGATTCCTCCAGGAGAGTTCCCTCAGGAAAATTTAAATATATGGTATATATATGTTAATATATGTTTATATAGAAAACATATCTATTAAAATAATACATATGTTTATTTAAGAAACATATGTATTATATTAATACATATGTTTTTATAGAAAACAGATATATTAAATTAATAAATATGTTTATTTAGAAAACATATATTAAATGTATATATATTTATTTAGGAAACATATACATTAAATTAATATATGTTTATTTAGGAAACATATGTATTAATTTAATTAGAATTATATATATTATTATTATTGTTAGAATTTATTGATTTCAGCACTGCGTAATTGTGTGTGAATTGATTTTTCAGTCCCTTCTTTTGCAGTATATTTGTTTAATATTTGTTTTCAGCCTGACCCAACCCTTGATAATAATATTTTTCATTAGCACATGCTTTTATATCATTTGACAAGGTTGTAAAATGTAAGTAGGTTAGATATCATTAATAAATACGATTAACATCGGGCGTACTATGACTAATGTTGTACTTCAGCGGGGCCCCGGGCCCCTCTGTATTGGAAAAGTTGTACCCGAGGTGTAAATAGTTAAGAGGCCCTGCTCTCAGCCTTCTCACAATTATCAAAGACATAATGTTTTACATTAAAAAAACTATTAAAAGCATAAAGTTATTACAAAATGTCTGAGTGAGTTGACTTGTGAGACGGCGCCCTATCATGGATAGCTGCAACATTCTTTTGCCCCTGCAGAGAGCGCCATCGAAGCACTTTCTATTTAAGTTAGAACATAAATGATTTACAATTTAAAATGGCAAAGACAACTATGCAGGGGAGCGCCTGCTGAACTTTGAATCATTAATTGATGACATATTATGATGCAAAAGTGGAACAGATGAAAAACCGTGAAGACCAGTTCCAAGAAAAGTCTCGCCATCATCTCTACCAAGTATAAATGCAATACCCCTGGAGGATGTAATCATTATTTACTTTTATTAGAAAGCTCCATTGAAAATTGTGGACTGCTCATTTCTGTTTGAAACGGGACAAACTGAGCAAATCAGCAGGCAATCAATGACAGTCCTGATTCCACTCAGATACAAATCAATAAGGGAGACAATCACATTTTAGCTGATATATTATCAATATCTAGCTAACTTTGTGTAACATTGGTTTGACTTTTCTCACAATTAGCCCACTGTAGAAGTTGCTTCCTAGCAGTTCCACTGTAGACACGGCACAGGAGTCAAGCGTGCAGTTTTGACAAAGTTTTATTGTGCATAGATTGTTTGTCAAAGTCTTTCTCCAGTAGAACGTGACTTTTCAGTCACGTCCGTATCCTCTCTCCTCCCCTGCTCTCGGCCGCTTACTGTTAAAGACAACAGATGATTAGAGTAACACGTACCACCTGTGAAATCTAATCACCCGTCAGCTGTGTCTCGCCGTCAGCACATGCCCCGCCCCATCTGATGATGCTCATCCTCAGCACCATAGACAGAGGCGGTGACCTTTGCTCCTGCATGCGCGCTGGCCACACCTCCCCCCACATCCACTTTGCTTACATTCCGCTAATTATCCACACATAAAATGTAGACATTTGAAATAAATTGAATGGTGACTGTAAATGTCAAATCTAAATGTTAAATGTTGAATGTGAATATAAATATTGAATCTAAATATCTCCTCGCCAAGTGTCAAAGTCAATATATAGAAAATATGCAAATATCCCATCATTGCCACGCCTCTCAGCGCACAGACGCTCCCTCAACTCTTAGGTTTGACATTTAGATTTAACATTAATATTCAACATTTGATATTTACATTTGGATTTAACAATCAGATTTAGACACATTATTTAAAACTAACATTTATCATCAGAGTATAATTCAACAGGTATATGTAACATAATATTTAGATCTGGATTTAACATTTAGATTTAACATTGATATTTAACATTAGATTTATATTGAACGTCTATATTTAAAATGTAATATTTATATTTACATGTATATTTAACATTTAATATTTACATTTTATATTCCATGTATGGATTTGTCCCCATGGGGCCCGGCCGGGCACAGCCTGATAAGGCAACGTGGGTCCCCCCTCCAATGTGCTCACCTCTCATGGGAGGAGCCATAGAGGTCGGGTGCATTGTGAGCTGGGCGGAAGCCTAAGGCAGGGCACTTGGCGGTCCGATCCCCGGCTACAGAAGCTAGCTCTTGGGACGTGGAATGTCACCTCGCTGGGGGGGAAGGAGCCTGAGCTAGTCCGCGAGGTGGACAAGTTCCAGCTGGATATATTCGGACTCACTTCGACGCACAGCAAGGGCTCTGGAACCAGTTCTCTCGAGAGGGGCTGGACTCTCTTCCACACTGGCGTTGCACGCAGTGAGAGGCGACGGGCTAGGGTAGCAATTCTTGTTGCCCCCCCGGCTCAAAGCTTGCACGTTGGAGTTCAACCCAGTGGACGAGAGGGTAGCTTCCCTCCGCCTTCGGGTGGGGGGACCGGTCCTGACTGTTGTTTGAGCTTACGCACCAAACAGCAGTTCAGAGTACCCACACTTTTTGGATACACTCGAGGGAATACAGGAAAGTGCTCCCCCGGGTGATTCCCTTGTCCTACTGGAGGACTTCAACGCTCATGTTGGCAACGACAGTGAAACCTAGAGACGTGATTGGGAAGAATGGAGGCGTGATTGGGAAGAATGGCCGTCCGGATCTGAACCCGAGTGGTGTTTTGTTATTGGACTTTTGTGCTCGTCACAGATTGTCCATAACAAACACCATGTTCAAACATAAGGGTGTCCATATGTGCACTTGGCACCAGGACACCCTAGGTCGCAGTTCCATGATCGACTTTGTAGTTGTGTCATCGGATTTGCGGCCTCATGTTTTGGACACTCGTGTGAAGAGAGGCGCAGAGCTTTCTACTGATCACCACCTGGTGGTGAGTTAGCTGCGATGGTGGGGAAGGATGCCGGACAGACCTGGCAGGCCCAAACGCAGTGTGAGAGTCTGCTGGGAACGTCTGACAGAGTCTCCTGTCAGAGAGAGTTTCAAGTCCCAACTCCGGAAGAACTTTGAACATGTCACAAGTGAGGTGCTGGACATTGAGTCCGAGTGGACCATGTTCCGCACCTCTATTGTCGAGGCGGCTGATTGGAACTGTGGCCGCAAGGTAGTTGGTGCCTGTCGTGGTTGTAATCCTAGAACCCGTTGGTGGACACCGGCGGTGAGGGATGCTGTCAAGCTGAATTACTTGCTATTTCTGAGGCTGAAGTTGCTGAGGTAGTTAAAAAGCTCCTCGGTGGCAAAGGCCCCGGGGGTGGATGAGATCTGCCCGGAGTGCCTTAAGGCTCTGGATGCTGTGGGGCTGTCTTGGTTGACAAGACTCTGCAGCATAGCATGGACATCGGGGGCGGTACCTCTGGATTGGCAGACTGGGGTGGTGGTTCCTCTCTTTAAGAAGGGGAACCGGAGGGTGTGTTCCAACTATCGTGGGATCACACTCCTCAGCCTTCCCGGTAAAGTCTATTCAGGTGTACTGGAGAGGAGGCTACGCCGGATAGTCGAACCTCGGATTCAGGAGGAACAGTGTGGTTTTCGTCCTGGTCTTGGAACTGTGGACCAGCTCTATATTCTCGGCAGGGTCCTTGAGGGTGCATGGGAGTTTGCCCAACCAGTCTACATGTGCTTTGTGAACTTGGAAAAGGCATTTGACCGTGTCCCTCGGGAAGTCCTGTGGGGAGTGCTCAGAGAGTATGGGGTATCAGACTGTCTGAATATGGCGATCCGCTCCCTGTACGATCAGTGTCAGAGCTTGGTCCGCATTGCCGGCAGTAAGTCGAACACGTTTCCAGTGAGGGATGAACTCCGCCAAGGCTGCCCTTTGTCACCGATTCTGTTCATAAGTTTTATGGACAAAATTTCTAGGCGCAGTCAAGGCGTTGAGGGGATCCGGTTTGGTGGCTGCAGGATTAGGTATTTGCTTTTTGCAGATGATGTGGTCCTGATGGCTTCATCTGGCCAGGATCTTCAGCTCTCACTGGATCGGTTCGCAGCCGAGTGTGACGCGACTGGGATGAGAATCAGCACCTCCAAGTCCGAGTCCATGGTTCTCGCCCGGAAAAGGGTGGAGTGCCAACTCCGGGTTGGGGAGGAGACCCTGCCCCAAGTGGAGGAGTTCAAGTACCTCGGAGTCTTGTTCACGAGTGAGGGAAGAGTGGATCGTGAGATTGACAGGCGGATCGGTGCGACGTCTTCAGTAATGCGGACGCTATATCGATCCATTGTGGTGAAGAAGGAGCTGAGCCGGAAAACAAAGCTCTCAATTTACCGGTCGATCTACGTTCCCATCCTCACCTATGGTCTTGAGCTTTGGGTTATGATCGAAAGGACAAGATCACGGGTACAAGCGGCCGAAATGAGTTTTCCTTTTAACAACACTCAGTAAAAGTTTGGGAACTGAGGAGACACATTTTTTAAGCTTCTCAGGTGGAATTCTTTCCCAGTCTTGCTTGATGTACAGATTAAGTTGTTCAACAGTCCGGGGATCTCCGTTGTGGTATTTTAGGCTTCATAATGCGCCACACATTTTCAATGGGAGACAGGTCTGGACTACAGGCAGGCCAGTCTAGTACCCGCACTCTTTTACTATGAAGCCACGTTGATGTAACAGGTGGAAATAAGCAGGGGCGTCCATGGTAACGTTGCTTGGATGGTAACATATGTTGCTCCAAAACCTGTATGTACCTTTCAGCATTAATGGCGCCTTCACAGATATGTAAGTTACCCATGTCTTGGGCATTAATACACCCCCATACCATCACAGATGCTGGCTTTTCAACTTTGCGCCTATAACAATCCGGATGGTTCTTTTCCTCTTTGGTCCGGAGGACACGACGTCCACAGTTTCCAAAAACAAGTTGAAATGTGGACTCGTCAGACCACAGAACACTTTTCCACTTTGTATCAGTCCATCTTGGATGAGCTCAGGCCCAGCGAAGCCGACGGTGTTTCTGGGTGTTGTTGATAAACGGTTTTCGCCTTGCATAGGAGAGTTTTACCTTTCACTTACAGATGTAGCGACCAACTGTAGTTACTGACAGTGGGTTTCTGAAGTGTTCCTGAGCCCATGTGGTGATATCCTTTACACACTGATGTCGCTTGTTGATGCAGTACAGCCTGAGGGATCGAAGGTCACGGGCTTAGCTGCTTACGTGCAGTGATTTCTCCAGATTCTCTGAACCCTTTGATGATATTACGGACCATAGATGGTGAAATCCCTTGCAATAGCTGGTTGAGAAAGGTTTTTCTTAAACTGTTCAACAATTTGCTCACGCATTTGTTGACAAAGTGGTGACCTTCGCTCCATCCTTGTTTGTGAATGATTGAGCATTTCATGGAATCTACTTTTATACCCAATCATGGCACCCACCTGTTCCCAATTTGCCTGTTCACCTGTGGGATGTTCCAAATAAGTCTTTGATGAGCATTCCTCAACTTTATCAGTATTTATTGCCACATTTCCTAACCTTTTTTGTCACGTGTTGCTGGCATCAAATTCTAAAGTTAATAATTGTTTGCAAAAAAAAAAAAAGTTTATCAGTTTGAACATCAAATATGTTGTCTTTGTAGCATATTCAACTGAATATGGGTTGCTAAGGATTTGCAAATCATTGTATTCCGTTTATATTTACATTTAACAGAATTTTCCAACTCATATGGAAACGGGGTTTGTACATGTTAATATTTAGATCAGGATTTAGCATTTAGAATGAGATTTCACATTCATATTTCTGTCACGACGTGGACTATGGGGTGGTTTGTTTTCCCGGAATACAAAGGAATTGGATCGGACATGGCTTGAAGGTAAATACATGTTTTAATTCTTACTTTAAAAAAAAGAGTGAACAAAAGGCGCGCACAAGGCGGAGACACAAACTTGACTAAGAAAACAAAAACTTGATAACTGTTACATGAATAAACAAAAACTTACTTGGAAAGCATAGAACTATAGCATGGATATCAGAGGTATCATCAGGTAACATGGGTAGTTTGGGTAACAGACATAATAAGGGTAGCATGGGTAGTAGAGGTAATGTCCCCAGGCCAATTCTCTGGCAACTACAAGCTTAAATAATAATGTCACATGATTAACAACAGGTGCGTGAGTCCAAAACGTGAAACAGGTGAAAACTAATGGGTTGACATGGTAACCAAACAATGGAGCGTAAACAGGAACTAAAAGGAGTCTTAAACCAACAGGACATAACTAAACAAAACGTGACCACAGAACATCACAGAATCTGGAACCCGCCGTGGTGCAGGAACTGGTACCCGCCGTGGTGCAGGAACCGGAATCCGCCGTGGTGCAGGTACTGGAACCTGCCGTGGTGCAGGTACTGGAACCCGCCGTGGTGCTGGTACTGGACCTCGCCGTGGTGCAGGTACTGGAACCTGCCGTGGAGCTTGGCGTGGTGGAGCTTGGCATGGTGCTAGCCTTGGCGCTTGGCGTGGAGCTAGCCATGGAGCTGCGACAGGAGCTAGCCGTGATGCAGGTGCTAGCCTTGGAGCAGATGCTAGCCTTGGCTTTGGCTTTGGCGGAGGTGACCTAGCTGGGGGTTGCGGCTTGGCACGCCGAAAGACTGGTGGTGGTGGCCGGGCTGGAAGCTGTGGCTTGGCATCGTGAAAAGCTGGTGGTGGTGGCTGGGTTGGAGGTTGCGGCTTGGCATGGCGAAGAACTGGTGGTGGTGGCCGGGCTGGAGGTTGCTGCCTGGCTGCGCGCAGCTGAGCCACCCCACCAGCACAGCTCCCGGCCCTAGCCTACCCCTCAAGGAGCGGATACCAGATGCGCTCCTGCGGTCTGGAATCGATTTTAGGGGTGGGTGGAGGGAGATCAGGAGGAGGGCAGAATCATCAACTCTGAATTGTCCACAATGTCTTTCATTCTCCCCCACCTGGGGTTGTGTGGGCGGGAAAAAAATACATTTTGTGATGTGGGCGGGGCTTGAGTCTTGGGGGGCGTAGCATGAAAACTAGGACGTGGCTTAGTTTGACAAGATCTAATTTCTAAAAACATGTCCTGATAATGCTCAATCATGGTTTTAGAGTCTTTGGTTGGAGGCGGGTGACAAAAAGAAAAAGAGTTCAGGAAAAAAAAATCTTGGTCTGTGACGTCATTCTCCGGCGACGACGCAACGCAGGGCTGCCAGCAGTCCGCTTCCGCCCGGAGGGGGAGGAGCCCGCGGGAGCGACACGTCTTGTCCACTCGCGGAAGCCTTCCCTGATGTCCCTCGTCTTGGGCGGCGCTTCCGGGACTGGAGTGACGTGACAACGTCTTCCGGACACACTGAGCTGATCGGCACCAGTTCGCCGTACGTGAGTCTAAAACGTGAAACGGGTGAAAACTAATGGGTTGACATGGTAGCCAAACAACGGAGCTAAAAAGAGTCTTAAACCAACAGGACATAACTAAACAAAACGTGACCACAGAACATGGCAATTTCACATGTGATGTTTACATTTAACATCTAATATTTAGATTTGGATTTATCATTTAGATGTAGATTTGACATTTACATTTAACATTTAATATTTATATCTGGATTTAACATTCAGATTTAGAAAACATTTTTATATTTGACATTCAACATTACATTAAAATTCAACATGTATATTTGACATTTAATATTTGAATTACATTAATATTTCAATTTACCATTTAGATTTAACATTTAATATTAGAATTTAGATTGAACATCTACATTTAACACGTAGATCTGGATCAAGCATTTAGACTGAGATTTAACATTTTTATTTAACATGTAATAATTAGACTTAACATTTAGATGTACTGTGTTAATATTTAGATCAGAGTTTAACATTTAGAATGACATTTCACATTTATATTTCACATGTGATGTTTACATTCAACATCTAATATTTACATTTGGATTAAACATTTAGATGTAGATTTCACATTTACATTTAACATTTATATTCAACATCTGGATTTAACATTCAGATTAAGATTTTTTTTAAATATTTGACATTCAGCGTTAGATTTGAATTCAACAGGTATATGTAATGTGTAATATTTAGATTAGATTAATATTAACATTTCAATTTGCTATTTAGAATCAACAATTAATATTAGATTTAGATTCAACATGTAGATCAGGATTAAGCATTTAGATAAAGATTGAATATGTATATTTAACATTTAATATTTAGACTTAACATTTAGATGTCACTTTTGATATTATATTTAGATTTGGGATCTGTGTTGTTGTGGCTTGAGACATTTGTAATTAAAGTAAACTTTGATCGACTGATTAAACATTTAGTCTTTCCATTTAATTTCTACCTCAAATATAGAATGGAATCGAATAGAAAGTACTTTATTGATCCCTGGGGGAAATTCAGCACCATAGTTCGCTCACAATAGACAATAAACACTTGGGTATTTTTACATGTGAATAATATAAATACAGTCTATTATACAGAATTATTCACATGTGAATAATATAAATACAGTCTATTATACAGCATTATTCACATGTGAATAATATAAATACAGTCTATTATACAGCATTATTCACATGTGAATAACATAAATACAGTCTAATATACAGCATTATTCACATGTGAATGACATAAATACAGTCTATTATATAGCATTATTCACATGTGAATAATATAAATACAGTCTATTATACAGCATTATTCACATGTGAATAATATAAATACAGTCTATTATACAGCATTATTCATATGTGAATAATATAAATACAGCCTATTATACAGCATTATTTACATGTGAATAACATAAATACAGTATTATACAGCATTATTCGCATGTGAATAATATAAATACAGTGTATTATACAGCATTATTCACATGTGAATAATATAAATACAGTGTTTTATACAACATTATTCACATGTGAATAATATAAATACAGTCTATTATAGAGCATTATTCACATGTGAGTAATATAAATACTGTCTATTATACAACATTATTCACATGTGAATAATATAAATACAGTATATTATACAGCATTATTCACATGTGAATAACATAAATACAATCTATTATAATGCATTATTCACACATGAATATCATTAATACAGTCTATTATATTATACAGCAGTATTCACATGTGAATAATATAAATACAGTCTATTATACAACATTATTCACATGTGAATAACAAATACAGTCTATTATACAGCATTATTCACATGTGAATAATATAGATACAGTCTATTATACATTTAAGTACAGTCAAAACGGAACATATGCATTATACAATATGAAGAAAATGAGCAAAATATTCAAAATACAAAAGTGTGATTGACTTATTACGTTGGACACCGGCATGAATGTTCATCATCTTCTTTCTTCATTTCTCCTCTCTCGCTTAAAAGTAACCAACCAACAACTCTGGCCATTTCATGTTTGCATAAGGGAGTGAACTCCTTTCATCAGCAGGGAATCAAACACTTTATTTTCCTTTCCTCAGGTTCTCAAACACAGGGTTAAAATTTTTATACACAAAAATAGTCAGCTATTTTTATTTTTTTTGTGATGCATGAATTTGAATTCCATGCAGTGAAAAAGTGAGGTAGAATGTATAAACTCTTTTAAAGCCCAGAGGAGACTGGCACCTCTTTTTATTTTTTTATTTTTTTATTTTTTTATCTCACACGTGCAGATTAGAGGACTGCTGATGGTTTGCTGACAGACATGTTCAGCTCTTGTGGGTGAACAGCAGGTGTGAGGGACTGCTTTTATACCAACACTAGTACAGTACAGTATAGTACACGGGTGTCAAAGTCAAGGCCCGGGGGCCAGATCTGGCCCGCCAAATCATTTTATCTGGCCTGCAAACACCTGGAAATGATATGTGTCAATAAAGTACTTCATATTTTATCACTAAATGTCATTGATTTTTTTCATTTTGACAGAAAAAATATATGTACTGCTAGAAATTGTATACCTTTTAAACTTTAATAGCATCCAATATTGCAACAAATATTACAGTATATTATCATACTTTACAAACATGTTTTTGTCTAAATAAAAATACTTAACTTTACAGCAAACTACCCATCAAATTTATAAAAATGACAATAAATGTTACGTTGTTCTTTGCAGCATATTACTGTAAATTGAAAAAAACTACCAGTTTTTTGCGTTAAAATTCTGTTGACTGAGCTGCCAGTTTTTGACTGTAAAATCGAGGGTTGTTGTTTTTAACGGTGTATTACTGTAAATGGAAAGACGCTACATTTGTTTGTACGGCAGAAAAACTGGCAGCTAAGTTAAAAATAAAAAATAAATAAATAAATAAAAATAAAAATAGAATAAATGAAAGACAAAATAAAATAAAAACTTGTGCTGTTTTTCTATGAACAATATAATGTTGTAAAAACCAATGTCCATTTAACTCAAACATTCTGGCAACTAAGCTGCCAGATTTCTTCCGTAAAACGCCCCAAAAAACAGTGGTGCTGTTTTTCTATTTACTGTAAAATGTTGTAAAACATTTTTTAAAAAACACTACATTTTTAGAATCAACAATTAATATTAGATTTAGATTCAACATGTAGATCAGGATTAAGCATTTAGATAAAGATTGAATATGTATATTTAACATTTAATATTTAGACTTAACATTTAGATGTCACTTTTGATATTATATTTAGATTTGGGATCTGTGTTGTTGTGGCTTGAGACATTTGTAATTAAAGTAAACTTTGATCGACTGATTAAACATTTAGTCTTTCCATTTAATTTCTACCTCAAATATAGAATGGAATCGAATAGAAAGTACTTTATTGATCCCTGGGGGAAATTCAGCACCATAGTTCGCTCACAATAGACAATAAACACTTGGGTATTTTTACATGTGAATAATATAAATACAGTCTATTATACAGAATTATTCACATGTGAATAATATAAATACAGTCTATTATACAGCATTATTCACATGTGAATAATATAAATACAGTCTATTATACAGCATTATTCACATGTGAATAACATAAATACAGTCTAATATACAGCATTATTCACATGTGAATGACATAAATACAGTCTATTATATAGCATTATTCACATGTGAATAATATAAATACAGTCTATTATACAGCATTATTCACATGTGAATAATATAAATACAGTCTATTATACAGCATTATTCATATGTGAATAATATAAATACAGCCTATTATACAGCATTATTTACATGTGAATAACATAAATACAGTATTATACAGCATTATTCGCATGTGAATAATATAAATACAGTGTATTATACAGCATTATTCACATGTGAATAATATAAATACAGTGTTTTATACAACATTATTCACATGTGAATAATATAAATACAGTCTATTATAGAGCATTATTCACATGTGAGTAATATAAATACTGTCTATTATACAACATTATTCACATGTGAATAATATAAATACAGTATATTATACAGCATTATTCACATGTGAATAACATAAATACAATCTATTATAATGCATTATTCACACATGAATATCATTAATACAGTCTATTATATTATACAGCAGTATTCACATGTGAATAATATAAATACAGTCTATTATACAACATTATTCACATGTGAATAACAAATACAGTCTATTATACAGCATTATTCACATGTGAATAATATAGATACAGTCTATTATACATTTAAGTACAGTCAAAACGGAACATATGCATTATACAATATGAAGAAAATGAGCAAAATATTCAAAATACAAAAGTGTGATTGACTTATTACGTTGGACACCGGCATGAATGTTCATCATCTTCTTTCTTCATTTCTCCTCTCTCGCTTAAAAGTAACCAACCAACAACTCTGGCCATTTCATGTTTGCATAAGGGAGTGAACTCCTTTCATCAGCAGGGAATCAAACACTTTATTTTCCTTTCCTCAGGTTCTCAAACACAGGGTTAAAATTTTTATACACAAAAATAGTCAGCTATTTTTATTTTTTTTGTGATGCATGAATTTGAATTCCATGCAGTGAAAAAGTGAGGTAGAATGTATAAACTCTTTTAAAGCCCAGAGGAGACTGGCACCTCTTTTTATTTTTTTATTTTTTTATTTTTTTATCTCACACGTGCAGATTAGAGGACTGCTGATGGTTTGCTGACAGACATGTTCAGCTCTTGTGGGTGAACAGCAGGTGTGAGGGACTGCTTTTATACCAACACTAGTACAGTACAGTATAGTACACGGGTGTCAAAGTCAAGGCCCGGGGGCCAGATCTGGCCCGCCAAATCATTTTATCTGGCCTGCAAACACCTGGAAATGATATGTGTCAATAAAGTACTTCATATTTTATCACTAAATGTCATTGATTTTTTTCATTTTGACAGAAAAAATATATGTACTGCTAGAAATTGTATACCTTTTAAACTTTAATAGCATTCAATATTGCAACAAATATTACAGTATATTATCATACTTTACAAACATGTTTTTGTCTAAATAAAAATACTTAACTTTACAGCAAACTACCCATCAAATTTATAAAAATGACAATAAATGTTACGTTGTTCTTTGCAGCATATTACTGTAAATTGAAAAAAACTACCAGTTTTTTGCGTTAAAATTCTGTTGACTGAGCTGCCAGTTTTTGACTGTAAAATCGAGGGTTGTTGTTTTTAACGGTGTATTACTGTAAATGGAAAGACGCTACATTTGTTTGTACGGCAGAAAAACTGGCAGCTAAGTTAAAAATAAAAAAATAAAAAATAAATAAAAATAAAAATAGAATAAATGAAAGACAAAATAAAATAAAAACTTGTGCTGTTTTTCTATGAACAATATAATGTTGTAAAAACCAATGTCCATTTAACTCAAACATTCTGGCAACTAAGCTGCCAGATTTCTTCCGTAAAACGCCCCAAAAAACAGTGGTGCTGTTTTTCTATTTACTGTAAAATGTTGTAAAACATTTTTTAAAAAACACTACATTTTCCTGTAAAATGTTGTAAATGGAAAGTTTTTCCTGTAAAATCGACCGTTTACTTAAAACAATTCGTATACTGTATTTTTCAAACTATAAGGCGCACTTAAAATCCTTTCATTTTCTCAAAAATCGACGGTGCGCTTTATAGCCCGGTGCGCCTGACGTACGGAATAATTCTGGTTTTGCTTACCGACCTCGTAGCTATTTTATCTGGTACATGGTGTAATGATAAGTGTGACTAGTAGATGTCAGTCACACATAAGAGTAGGGATGTCCCGATCCGATATTTGGATCGGATCGGCCGCCGATATTTGCAAAAAAATGCGTATCGGCAAGGCATGGGAAAATGGCGATCCAGATCCAGTTTAAAAAAAACCTCTGGTCCATGTTTTCCAACGCACCGATTTAAATAATACATTCCACTTTTCTGCTGCTCCCTAATTTCCGTTCCGCATTTTCCAGCACACCTTCAACACATCCACAGGTCTGTGGATTCTCACGCAGTTCCTTTTAGCTGCTGGCATTACACGACAGGCTCTTCTCACTCTTTCCTGTGTCTCCCTCTCACAGACAGACAAGCGCACCTTCTTACACACGTCACATACTGTCACGACATACTTCACATACTGTCACGTCATACGTCACATACGTATACGCCCTCCCCGAGCAGAGAGGTAGCAGCATGGCTAACGTTAGCTGTGATGCTAGCGCAGCAGTCCAAGCAACGCTCCTTCTAAGGGAGAAAACAGTTTTCGTCATCTTTGTTCAAATATTGTAACGTCTGTCGAGACGCTTGTCTCCATTCGGTGCCACACCCCCACACCATCAAAATGCCGAGGCAAACATTTTCACATCAACACCGTATGAAAAAAATAGTGATTTTTTTAGTTGTGATTTCCTTCTCTGCATGAAAGTTTAAAAGTAGCATATATTAATGCAGTATGAAGAAGAATGTTTTAATGTAGACACATAGAATCATCATACTGCTGTGATTATATGCATCAAGTGTTCATTCAAGGCTAAGGCAAAATATTGAGATATATATCGTGTATCGCAATATGGCCTTAAAATATCGCAGTATTAAAAAAAGGCCATATCGCCCAGCCCTAGTTCAATGATGCCATTTCTGTTTGTCATGTATAATTGTGTCTATTTTGTGTTTATCCTTGAATAAACATGTCAGTTTCTTGTTACCAACCATTGTGTATTATTCAAACTCCCCTAATTCAGCTGGCTAGTTGTTATCAAGAGTACTAAAACTCTTTTCAACATGATTCTGACAACTAAGTAGGCTAAATAACTTTAAACTTTAATACATGCTCGGATAAGCCAGTATCGGTCACTATCGGTTTCGGATCGGAAGTACAAAAACAATATTGGAATCGGATCGGAAGTGCAAAAACCTGGATCGGGACATCCCTACATAAGAGATACGTGTAGACTGCAATATGACACCAGTAAAGAACACAAAAACTTTAATTAACCCATTGAGAATATAGAACATTACACACGGCGCTCAAAAATCTACTAAAATGTTTTAAGTACGACTTTGAAGCCGCACCACTTGATAGATTGTCAGCGCATTACAGCTACGGTAGTCAGAAGTACGAGTATTATTATGGTGTGTGTGTATGAGGACAGCAACATGGCACCCATTAGCGGACATATTATCTGGTGTTTTGTTTCGCAATATTATGCAAAAGCAACTTTTCCTACCTTCTGGTACCTGCTGACCTGTTTTTGGGATCTGCATAAGTCCTGAAAATGTGCCATTGTAGTCTGTGACAACGCCGTAGTTGATAAGCTTCTTCTTTTTCTCTATCTTCTTGTTATGTGACTGTGGAGGGAGGTGTGGCCAGGGCTGCCTGCAGGATCGGAGGTCACCGCCTCTGTCCATGGTGCTGAGGACAGAGCACCATCAGACGGGGGTGTGGCAGTGCCGACGGCGAGACACAGCTGAACAGGTGATTAGATTTCCCAGGTCGTACGAGTTGTCTAATCACCGGTTGTCTTTAACAGTAGCGGTCGGGAACAGGAGGAAGAGAAGGGCTTGGAGAGTTTGGAGAGGAAGGACACAGACTGAAAAGTCGAATAGCGTAAACATTGATAGTTAATAAAACCTTGTTCAACTCTGGACGCCAGACTCCTGTGAACGTGTGTGATCAAGCGGAACCCGATAGGAAGTGACCTCCACATCTGGTGCCCAAAAAAAAAAAAAAGGACAATGACAACATCGAGCCCACTAGCGGCGCTGGAGCAGCTCATAGCTGTGGGGTCTCCGGCGAACCATCAACACATGGAGGCGATGCAAGCGCAGATTGCGCAGCAGAACCAAGTCCTGCGAGCGCTGACCGAGCGAACCGGAGTGGGCACCCGCGGCAGCGGCGCCAACATTGGCGGCTGTGGGACTGCATCGCATGACTGAAGCGGAAGATCCACAAACATACATGGACATGTTCAAAGCCACAGCGGGAGCATGCGCGTGGCCTGAGCAAGAGTGGGCAGTACGGCCGCTACCGCTGCTGGCGGGGAAAGCGCAGCGAGCGGCGCTCAGCTTTCCGCTAGCTTCCCGGGTGAGATACCGGGACCTGAGACGAGCGGTACTGGACCGGACGGGAGGCTCGAGGGAGAACCACAGGCGCTGGTTCCGGGCACTACGTCTGGGCCAGGAGGAGCGGCCTTTCGCACTGGGACAGCAGCTGAGGGACGCGGCGGCACGCTGGCTACAACCAGGACAGGTCAGTGACGTCATGGAACTGATAATCCTGGAGCAGTTCCTGGAGAAGATCCCTGCGCGGACATCCTCGTGGGTCCTCAACCACCGCCCTCAGGACCTGGCAGCGGCAGTAGCGTTGGCGGAGGACCACCTGGCGGTACACCGCGAGAAGAGGAAGGAGGAGAAGGCCGCGGAAGCGGCCAAACGTCCAGTCCCAGCGCCGCGCAGGATGCGTGCGCCGCCGGCCGAGGGGGCCCAGCCATGGCCACGGCCTAGGAGCTATAACCCTTCTGTGGTTTTAACCCTCAGGTCCCGACCGCGGCAGACGCTGTGTTTCCCCCGCCACCAGCTCCTCGAATGCCTGGACAGGCGTGCGGGAGGTGTGGGCGGCCCGGTCACATGCAGCGGGAATGTCCGACCATGGAGGTGGGACAGGTGATCCGGGTTGTTGATCCTCCGGCGCCCTCCCCCGGGCCGGGAGAGACGTACTATGTACCGGTAAGGATACAAGGTAGTACACACTGGGCGATGGTGGATTTGGGCTGCGAGCAGTCCTTGATCCACCAGAACCTGGTTCGACCCGGGGAATTGAGAAAGGTTACACGGGTGTGGGTTAAATGTGTGCATGGGGATATTCTCGAGTATCCTATCGTGCCGGTGGAAATTTTTTTCAAAGGGGAAAACATAATGTTAAGGTGGATGTAAGTTCGCGCCTGGCGCACCCCTTAATCTTGGGGACCAATTGGCCGGGGTTTAACAGATTAGTGAAGCAGTGCGCAGGGGTGCGTTGACGACCGGTAGGGAAGGGGGATAGCTGCGCTGTTCTCAGCGGCGACGCAAGGTCATCCGACGCTGCCGAGGGGGAGGGGTAAGAGGAGCCGGCGAGGGCTTCGCAAGAGGTTCCCCCGGTTCCCCAATGGCGCCCCATGGATGATTTTCCACTCAAGCAGTCTCGAGATGACACTCTGCGCGCGACCTGGGACCAAGTGATAACAATTGATGGGCAGCGGGGGTTCCCTCACTTTGCATTAATTAGGGACAGATTATACAGAGTGAGTCTTGACACTCAGACAGGGGAGGAAATCACCCAGTTGCTGGTGCCAAAAAGCCGTCGGCTCATTTTAACCCGATGGCCGGTCACATGGGGTATGATAAAACACTCAACCGGGTAAGACGTGCGCCGCTGGTGCGCGGCTTGCCGGCCACCCCTAGGGCACCCTTGCGCCCATTACCTCTCATAGAGGTCGCGTTTGAGCGAATTAGCATGGACCTCGTCGGACCATTTCACCCGAGCACCCAGGGGTATTGTTTTGCGCTAGTCCTGGTGAATTAAGCAACGCGCTATCCCGAAGCAGTACCGCTGCGCTCCATCTCTGCAAAGAGTGTTGCGCAAGCGTTGTTTCAGGTCATGTCCCGATTCGGAATCCCGAAAGAGATTCTGACTGACCAGGGCACGTCCTTTATATCACGCACGTTAAAGGAGCTGAAAGGATTATTGGGGATCAAACCCATTCCGACCAGCGTCTACCACCCGCAGACCGACGGGTTGGTAGAGTGGCTGAATAGAACATTGAAATCCATGATCCGGAAGTTTGTGCACCAGGAAAAAACAAATTGGCATATATGGTTGGATCCCCTGTTATTTGCAGTGCGGGAGGTTCCTCAGGCCTCCACAGGGTTTTCCCCATTTGAATTGTTGTTCGACAGAAAGCCGCGCGGGGTGCTGGGCCGAGTTAAAGAAAGCTGGGAGGAAGGTCCAAGCCCCAGTAAAAATGAAATTCAATACGTCATGGACTTTGGAGCAAAACTCCACACATTGGGACAATTGTCACGTGAGAATTTGCTCCTAGTCCAAGAACGTCAGCAGCGCCTGTATAACAAGGAGACGCAACTCAGACAATTCTCCCCGGGAGATAAAGTACTTGTATTACTCCCAACATCCAGCTCCAAATTACTCGCCAAGTGGCAAGGACCCTTTGTGGTCACACGACGAGTGTGTGACGTTGATTACAAGGTCAGGCGGCCTGACCTGGGCGGGGCAACACAAATGTACCACCTCAACCTTCTAAAAATATGGAGGGAGGCGGAGCCTGTCTCCATGGTGACGGCGATAGCGGAGAGCGAAGAGCTGGGTCCGGAGGTTCCCCCCTCCACCCGCCCCTCCCCTCTCCGCCGTGATAATCAGCTCACGCCGTCACAGAGAGCAGATGTGGCCACCTTGCAACAGCGTTTTGCTGAAGTGTTCTCTCCCCTGCTAGGCCGCACGAACCTCACCCAGCATCACATAGAGACCAGCCCAGGCGTGACGGTGAGGTCTCGGCCCTATAGGCTACCCGAACACAAGCGCAAACTAGTTCAGGAGGAATTAAAAACCATGCTGGAATTGGGAGTGATAGAAGAGTCACAGTGCATGGTGCAGCCCCATAGTTCTGGTAGGGAAGAAAGATGGGTCTGTGCGGTTCTGTGTGGACTACCGCAAGGTAAATGATGTGTCACGTTTTGACGCCTACCCAAAGCCCCGGGTCGACAAGCTCCTGGACCGGTTGGGCACTGCTCGTTTTTTCACGACACTGGATTTGACCAAGAGCTACTGGCAGATTCCCTTGTCTCAAGAGTCTAAGGAAAAAACGTCATTCTCCACTCCGGAAGGTTCATACCTTAACATTTAATAAATAAATGATAAATGGGTTATACTTGTATAGCGTATTTCTACCTTCAAGGTACTCAAAGCGCTTTGACAGTATTTCCACATTCATCCATTCACACACACATTCACACACTGATGGCGGGAGCTGCCATGCAAGGCACTAACCAGCAGCCATCAGGAGCAAGGGGTGAAGTGTTGGACACAACGGACGTGACTAGGATGGTAGTAGGTGGGGATTGAACCCCAGTAACCAGCAACCCTGCGATTGCTGGCACGGCCACTCTACCAACTTCGCCACGCCGTCCCAACCAAACAACCAAACAATTACACATTAAGAGTGTTACTAAAACGGCCTTCTTTCATCTCCATAATATCGCTAAAATTTGTTGTATTTTATCCACTAGCAACGCTGAGATCATTATTTATGCGTTCGTTACATCTCATCTCGTTTGCTGTAACATATCATTTTCGGATCTCCCTATGTCTAGCATTAAAAGATTACAGTTGGTACAAAATGCGGCTGTTAGACTATTGACAAGAACAAGAAAGTTTGATCATATTACGCCTATACTGGCTCACCTGCTCTGGCTTCCTGTGCACTTAAGATGTGACTTTAAGGTTTTACTACTTACGTATAAAATACTACACAGTCTAGCTCCAGCCTATCTTGCCGATTGTATTGTACCATATGTCCCGGCAAGAAATCTGCGTTCAAAGAACTCTGGCTTAATAGTGATTCCCAGAGCCCCAATAAAAAAGTATGCGGGCTATAGAGCGTTTTCTATTCGGGCTCCAGTACTATGGAATGCCCTCCCGGTAACAGTTAGAGATGCTACCTCAGTAGAAGCATTTAAGTCCCATCTTAAAACTCATTTGTATACTCTAGCCTTTAAATAGCCCCCCTTTTTTAGACCGGTTGATCTGCTGTTTCTTTTCCTTTCTCCTCTGCTCCCCACTCTCCCTTGTGGAGGGGGAGACACACAGGTCCGGTGGCCATGGATGAAGTGCTGGCTGACCAGAGTCGGGACCCGGGGTGGACCGCTCGCCTGTGCATCGGTTGGGAACATCTCTGCGCTGCTGACCCGTCTCCGCTCGGGATGGTTTCCTGCTGGCCCCACTATGGACTGGACTCTTACTATTATGTTGGATCCACTATGGACTGGACTCTCACAATATTATGTCAGACCCACTCGACATCCATTGCATTCGTTCTCCCCTAGTGGGGGGGTTACCCACATATGCGGTCCTCTCCAAGGTTTCTCATAGTCATTCACTTCGACGTCCCACTGGGGTGAGTTTTTCCTTGCCCTTATGTGGGCTCTGTACCGAGGATGTCGTTGTGGCTTGTGCAGCCCTTTGAGACACTTATGATTTAGGGCTATATAAATAAACATTTATTGATTGATACCAATTTGTGACTTGTTCGGTGCGCCCGCCACATTTCAGAGACTTATGGACCGGGTACTGCGCCCCCACGCGGCATATGCTGCCGCTTATCTGGATGATGTCATCAACCAGTGGGACAACTGCGCGGGGCATGTGCAGAGGGTGGGGGCGGTACTCGAGTCCCTGAGGCGGGCGGGGCTCACCGCCAACAGGGTGAAGTGCGCGATTGGCCGGAGGGAGGTACAGTATCTGGGGTACCACTTGGGGGAAGGACAGGTGCGGCCTCAGATAGACAAAACAGTTGCGGCCTGCCCGACCCCGAAGACGAAAAAGGAGGTGAGGCAGTTTTTGGGGCTGACGGGTTACTACCGGAGGTTTATCCCCCGGTTTGCGAACCTCACCAGCCCACTAACTGACCTCACCCGAAAGGGTGCTCCAGATCTGGTCCAGTGGACGGAGCAGTGCCAGCAGGCATTCAAGAAGGTGAGAAAAGCACTTTGCGAGGAGCCGGTACTGCACATGCCTGATTTTTCCCTCCCATTTTGTTTAGAGGCGGACGCGTTGGGCAGAGGGCTGGGAGCTGTTTTATCCGAGCAGAAGGGGGCACCGACCAACTCGTCCTGTACATCAGCAGGAAACTGTCAGGACGGGAAACCCGATATAGCACGGTGGTGAGGGAGTGCCTCGTCTTCCGGTGGGACGCCCATTCAGCCTCTGCTCGGACCACAAACCCCTCCAATAACTCCACCGCATGAAAGATGCCAACGCGCGGATCATCCGTTGGTATCTCGCTTTACAACTCTACCATTTCATTGCCGTGGCAGACTTCCTTTCCCGCTCTCATGCGGGTGGAGGTATGTGGAGGGAGGTGTGGCCAGCGCTGCCTGCAGGGCGGAGGTCACCGCCTCTGTCCATTGTGCTGAGGACAGAGCACCATCGGACGGGGGCATGGCAGTGCCAACAGCGAGACACAGCTGAACAGGTGATTAGATTTCCCAGGTGGTCCGAGTTGTCTAATCACTTGTTGTCTTTAACAGTAGCGGTCGGGAACAGGAGGAAAAGAAGGGCTTGGAGAGTTTGGAAAGGAAGGACACAGACTGAAAAGTCGAAAAGCGTAAACATTGATGGTGAATAAAACCTTGTTCAACTCTGAACGTCAGACTCCTGTGAATGTGTGTGATCAAGCGGAATCCGATAGGAAGCGACCTCCACAGTGACATTTCTAATGTAAAGTAGCGTAAAGTTCTAACTTATATCTGTCAGTAAACTCACCATGAAAGCACTAAAACATACCGGTATAGTGAGTTGACATTATTCCCCCAAGGAACTAGTTATTAGAGAGTTCCGCTCGGACGGTTTTTCACGGGACACATTTCGGGCGTTGTTGTTGCACTAGTGAGCCACGGATGAGGAGATGCTGCTCCGTTATTGATTGAAGTAAAGTCTAAATGTCATTAAAACAGTTAGCTCCATCTTTTGACACTTATTCCACTCCTGTCCTTGCACGCTACACCGCTCCAACAAAGATGACGGGGAGAAGACGCCGTCGAAGTGGAGGCACGTAAATAAGACCGCCCACAAAACGGAGCATCCTGAAGCGAGTGTCAGAAAGTGACTTGAAGATGATCTGTAAAACATCGTCTATGCAACATTTTGAGCAAAGAACCACTATTACATGTTATGTAGACCACAAGGAAGTCTTTTACATTTAGAAAATAATCATAATAATATGACTCCTTTAATGCACCTTATAATACAGTGCACCTTATATATGAAAATAGCCCTGAATAGACCCGCTCATCGGCAGTGTGCCTTATAATCCGGTGCGCCCTGTGGTCCGAAAAATACGGTAATTAAAAGCTGCAGCAAGCAGTTAAATATTAACAGTTAAACACGATAAAATCATCCGTGGCTCACTAGTGCAAAAACAACACAGGAAATGTGTCCCGTGAAAAACCGTCCGACCGGAAGTCTCTAATACCTACATTTCCTTGGGTGAATGATGTTAACTCACTACATCAGTATGTTTTAGTGCTTTCATGGTGAGTTTACTGACAGAGAAAGTAAGAATTTTACACTACTTTATATTAGAAATGGCAACAGCGGAGGATGAATGTCACATAACAAGAAGATAGAGAAAAATAAGAAGCTTATCGACTATGGTGTCGACACGGACTACAAAGGCAGATGCGCGCAAATTTTCCAGACTTATGCAGATCCCAAATACACATCGGCAGGTACCAGAAGGTAAGAAAAGTTGCTTTTGCATAATAATGCGAAACAAAACGCCAGATAATATGTCTTACCTTATACATACACCATAATAATACTCCTATGTTGAAGCACAGTACAATCCATTAAGTGGTGCAGCTTCATAGCTTACCAAAGTCGTACTAAAACATATTGATAAAATTTTGAGCGCTGTGTGTAATGTTCTATATTCTCAATGGAACAAATAAAATGTTGGTGTTGTTTACTTGAGTCATATTGCAGTCCACACATCTCTTATGTGTGACTGCCATCATATTGCAGTCTACACGTATCTCTTATGTGTGACTGCCATCATATTGCAGTCCACACGTATCTCTTATGTGTGACTGCCATCTACTGGTCACACTTATCATTACACCATGTACCACATAGAATTGCTTTGAGGGCGATAAGCACAACCAAAATGAATACCTACATAGGGCGCACCGGGTTATAAGGCGATTTTTGAGAAATAAAAGGTTTTTAAGTGCGTCTTATTGTCAAAGTTTTGGTGTTTCTTTCTTACGGGCATAATTTATTGAAAACATGCGACATTTATTGAACATCATATTGCAGTCCACACGTATCTCTTATGTGGCACTGCCATCATATTGCCGTCCACACATAATCATAATAATATGACTCCTTTAATGCGCCTTATATATGAAAATAGCCCTGAATAGACCCGCTCATTGGCAGTGCGCCTCATAATCCGGTGCGCATTGTGGTCCGAAAAAAACGGTAATTAATAATGAAATCCAGAGGCAAATTAATCCATTATTCACCAGAGGTGGGACCAAGTCATTGTTTTGCAAGTCACAAGTAAGTCTCAAGTCTTTGCCCTCAAGTCCGAGTCAAGTCCCGAGTCAAGACAGGCAAGCCCCGAGTCAAGTCCAAAGTCAAGACTGGAAAGTCTCAAGTCAAGTCCTAAGTCCTGCATTTTGAGTTTCGAGTCCTTTCAAGTCCTTTTAACCACAGACTAATATATTAACACAAATTGTGTATGCTTTTCAAACGCTGTATTTATTTATTAAAACATTGCATTTTAAATTGCAGGAAAGAAAATTGTGCTGACATTGCACTTTATAATAGCACTATTAACCAGTCATTTTAAACATTAACTCATTCCTTTACAGAACAAACACATTGAAAAATAAAGTGCAAATGTACTTATTTGTACAAAAGTGTTAACATTGAAAAAACATGACATATACGTGAACATAACAAAAAAGTTGTACTTTTTATATGTCAGGGCCCTATGCTGCATTGCATTTGCAAAAGACCAAATTAGCCAAGAGTCTGTCAGTCATTTGTGCACGATGGGGGCGTAGTATGATGCCACCATGGCTGAAAACTCGCTTCACTGGAGCACTGGAGGCAGGCACTGCCAAGACTCTCATGGCCACTCGGAACAGTGAAGGAAGAGTCTTCATGTTCAATGCCCAGAACAAAAGGGGGGAGAGAGTTGTTTTGGGTTGGTGCACTACTTGTAAGTGTATCTTGTGTTTTTTATGTTGATTTAATAAAAAAAAAAAAAATAAAAAAAATTATTTCTTGTGCGGCCCGATACCAATCGATCCACGGACCAGTACCGGGCCGCGGCCCGGTGGTTGGGGACCCCTGAGGTAAACAACCAACAGTATGTCAGAAAGCTAGCTGAAACGGTACACATATTCATAATATAGTATACATTTTAACTGACCTTTATTTTACTATTTTTGTCTTTTTTTAGGTGGCTAAAATACGCGGTGCTGCTGACCGCCGTCTAACGTTACGTGTGATGTATTGACTAACGTAACCCTGCTTAAAAAAAATCACTGAACAAAAAGTATGAATAAGGTAGTGAACTGCAACAGATTCCCATGTTTGCAATAACGTTATAACGTTAGCAGTGAGTTTACAGCCTCACTGATTTAACTACACAGCAAATAAAAGTCACGTTACTTAGCCAATAAACGTTATCTTACATTCAAAACTTACCGTTCTTTGTGCAACTTCAAATGCCGGACGAAGTTGGAAGTTGTTGCCTCTCCATCAGTAATTTTCGAACCGCATGTGTTGCATACTGCAAACCGTTTTGTGTTGACCACCTCGTAATTTTTATACCCAAACAAAATTATTTTAGGTATCATTTTTTGTTCACTGGCGTGTGGTTTGGACATGTCTTCTTTGTTGGTTGTCCTGCAATTTGATTGGATGAATGCTGTGCGATGAAAACAAAGTAGATCTAATTTGATTGGCTGTTGTACTGAGACCACACCAGCTGACACACGCTGATAGACAAGTACACAATGAAAAATACGGAGCGCTCCCAAATAACTTTTTCATCTTTGGGTTTTGGGGAAAGTAGCAAGTCATGTCAAGTCATGTCAATTCAAAAGGCTCAAGTCCAAGTGAAGTCACAAGTCATTGATGTTAAAGTCTAAGTCGAGTTGCAAGTCTTTTTACATTTTGTCAAGTCGAGTCTAAAGTCATCAAATTCATGACTCGAGTCTGACTCGAGTCCAAGTCATGTGACTCGAGTCCACACCTCTGTTATTCACTGTTACAAGCGGCCCTCTAAATGCCATGTGGCCCTCAATGAAAACCACTTTGACACCCCTGCTACAGATAGCCATAGCTGCAGGAGAGGAATAGATACTAGAAAAATGATTTTAAATGTTATTTGTACATATGAGAGTGAGAAAGACTAAACCTCCCTCACTTCCAAGGGTGTCATCTTTGCCAAAACGAGACTAGTTTGAAATGACATATCAATATCTCCACACGTGGCAAACTTTTCTCACTGCCCGAGCACATTCAGCTTATCTGGTACATAACTGAGTCCTCCTCGAACTTACACACAGACTTCGGGGAATTGCATTCAAAATGCAAAGGGCATCAAACTCGAGAACAAAGGAAAATCAGGAGCATCATCCAAAACGGCAAGTGAAGGGATCATAATATAAACTGGCTCCAGTTTTAGCCCCTGATGGAGCCTGTCCCAGTTGACAGCGGATGGCGTGGCGCGGTCGGGAGAGCGGCCGTGCCAGCAACTCGAGAGTTCTTGGTTCGATCCCCACCTCCTACCAACCTCGTCACGTCCGTTGTGTCCTTCAGCAAGACACGTCACCCTTGCTCCTAATGGGTGGTGGTCAGCCCCTTGCGCGGCACCTCCCGCCATCAGTGTGTGAATGGGTGAATGTGGAAATAGTGTCAAAGCGCTTTGAGTACCTTAAAGGTAGAAAAGCGCTATACAAGAAGAACCCATTACCGTTACTTTTCCTCTGTTCTGACTTATAAATGTTGTTACAATATTGGATACTCGGGTTAAATAATGTCAACGCATCAAATCATAAAGTTCATGCATTTCAACGTGAGCTGAACGCCATGTTTCGGTACCGTGTTTTTCGGACTATAAGGCGCCTTTAAAATCCTTTCATTTTATCAAACCTTGACAGTGCACCTTATAAACCGGTGCGCCTAATGTACGGAATAATTCTGGTTGTGTTTACCGACCTCGAAGTGATTTTATTTGGTACATGGTGTAATGATAAGTGTGACCAGTAGATGGCAGTCACACATAAGACATATGTTTAGACTGCAATATAATGGCAGTCACACATAAGAGATACCTGTAGACTGCCATATGATGGCAGTCACACATAAGAGATACGTGTAGACTGCAATATGATGGCATGTGTAGAGTGCAATATGATGGCAGTCACACAAAAGAGATACCTGTAGACTGCCATATGATGGCAGTCACACATAAGAGATACGTGTAGACTGCAATATGATGGCAGTCACACAAAAGAGATATATGTGGACTGCAATATGATGGCAGTCACACATAAGAGATACGTGTAGACTGCAATGTGATGGCAGTCACACATAAGAGATACGTGTAGACTGCAATTTGATGGCAGTCACGCATAAGAGATACGTGTGGTGCTGCAAGGTATTCCGAGGTGCTGCGAGTCGGCCAGTTGCTGGGGTAGTGACAATGTTTGTCAGCATGTCTGTGATCTTCTTTTAATTTTTTTTTTTTTTTTTTTTTTTTTTTTTTTTAATATATTTTATTAATATTATTTTTTAATTTTTCCCCTCCCTCAGAGGGGGGGCTCGGCGGGGCGGTTGCTGGTTGTTCCATCTCCATCGTTGGGGTCCCTGCAGGTGGGGTGGGTGGTTCCCGTGGCCCTGTGCCTGGGTGGTCCTGCGGCGGCCGATTTGTGTGGGGTGGCCGGGGGATGGCCTCGCCGCACTCTCCGGGGGTGGGGGGTGGGCTCGTGGGGGCCCGGTTGCCGGTGGGGCGGGGGCGGTCTTCCCGTCCGGTTGCGGGGAGTCTCTGGGTCCCTCGGGCGGGGCGTCTCGCCTTTCTGCCCGTGTGGGGTGTGGTCTCTCGCTGGCTTGGGGTCTGGCTGTCCCCTGCTTTTCTCGTGCCCTGTCCTCTGCCGGGTGCGTCTGTCTGCGGCCTGCTGCTGGCCCTTGTGGGCGGTACGGTGGGCCGGGCTCTGGGGTTCCTGTCGCTGGCCGGCTTGGCTGCGTGGGGGCGGTGGTCCCTGGTTCCCTGGGCACCACGCCTACTGTTTGTGGGTTGGGCTCTCGGGGGTGATGGAGCCGTGCTCTGGCTCCCACGCACTCTGGGAGTCGAATGTATTGTACATGCAAATTCACATATGCTCACATACGTACATAGGTACCTACGCTCCCACATACATACACAAATACAGTACATATTTACCTACCTAAAGTTCGTACATCCACACGCACATTCAATATACAAACATACACATACACATACTGTACATATACATTCACTGTACAAACACATATACACATTCTGTACATATACATTCATTGTACAAACACATATACACATTCTGTACATATACAAGTACATATGCATACTTACACTCATGCACATAATCACGTTTCATCAAACATATATTAACGTTGTTGCCCTAGGGTAAACTGGGTGTAACACATGGCACACTGACAAAGCTTAACCTATTGTGACTATAACAATCTACAAGGTTAATGTAGGTTGCTTCTCTTTCTCCCCCTCCATTTTTCTGCATTCTTTCGTATCTCAAGTTATCATTACGTATATGTATTGTTGCATTTAAACAACTGTATTGTTGATAATAAAGGTCAATTATTGGCATTGTTCATTATCAATAGCGCTATTTCTATTGGTATTTGTATTGATCCATTTGTAGTGTAATAATGCTCATTGTCATTTCTGTATTATTTTTTATTTTTCACTAACTGCTTATTTGCTATTACTTTTACCATCATATTTGTACATGTCGTATTTGCTGATGTTGCTCTATTGTTGTTGTTGTTGTTGTTTGCTGTTGTTGTTTTTGTCTCTCTGTCTAATCCCCCTCTTGTCCCCACAATTTCCCCCTCTGTCTTCTTTTTTTTCTCTTTCTATCCCCTCCTGCTCCTGCCCGGCTGCACTAAATGATAATATAAATACATTTAATAAAGTCAAATACAAATAAGGCAACAAGAGAAGTATCCTACACTTCTCTTTTGTAAAGTAAATCTGAACAGCCGACATGGGCATCTATGGACATCAACTATATGATTTGCCTGAGAAGCTGGACAGGACACCAAAAAAAAAAAAAAAGAAAAAAAAAAAAAAAGAGATACGTGTGGACTGCAATATGATGGCAGTCACACATAAGAGATACGTGTAGACTGCAATATGATGGCAGTCACACATAAGAGATACGTGTAGACTGCAATATGATGGCAGTCACACAAAAGACATACGTGTGGACTGCAATATGATGGCAGTCACACATAAGAGATACGTGTAGACTGCAATATGATGGCAGTCACACATAAGAGATACGTGTAGACTGCAATATGATGGCAGTCACACATAAAAGATATGTGTGGACTGCAATATGATGGCAGTCACACATATGAGATATGTGTAGACTGCAATATGATGGCAGTCACACATAAGATATATGTGTAGACTTGCAATATGATGCCAGTCAGACATAAGAGATACGTGTGGACTGCACTATGATGGCAGTCACACATAAGAGATACGTGTAGACTGCAATATGATGGCAGTCACACATAACAGATACATGTGGACTGCGATATGATGGCAGTCACACAAAAGATATATGTGTAGACTGCAATATGATGGCAGTCACACATAAGAAGTACGTGTAGACTTGCAATATGATGGCAGTCACACATAAGAGATATGTGTAGACTGCAATATGATGGCAGTCACACATAAGAGATACGTGTGGACTGCAATATGATGGCAGTCACACATAAGAGATACGTGTGGACTGCAATATGATGGCAGTCACACATAAGAGATACGTGTGGACTGCACTATGATGGCAGTCACACATAAGAGATACGTGTAGACTGCAATATGATGGCAGTCACACATATGAGATATGTGTAGACTCCAATATGGTGGCAGTCACACATAAGAGATACGTGTAGACTTGCAATATGATGGTAGTCACACATAAGAGATACGTGTAGACTGCAACATGATGGCAGTCACACAAAAGACATACGTGTGGACTGCAATATGATGGCAGTCACACATAAGAGATACCTGTAGACTGCAATATGTTGGCAGTCACACATAAGAGATACGTGTAGACTGCAATATGATGGCAGTCACACATAAGAGATATGTGTGGACTGCAATATGATGGCAGTCACACATATGAGATATATGTAGACTGCAATATGATGGCAGTCACACATAAGAGATATGTGTAGACTTGCAATTTGATGGCAGTCACACATAAGAGATACGTGTAGACTGCAATATGATGGCAGTCACACATAAGTGATACGTGTGGACTGCACTATGATGGCAGTCACACATAAGAGATACGTGTAGACTGCAATATGATGGCAGTCACACATAAGAGATACATGTGGACTGCGATATGATGGCAGTCACACATATGATATATGTGTAGACTGCAATATGATGGCAGTCACACATAAGAGATATGTGTAGACTTGCAATATGATGGCAGTCACACATAAGAAATACGTGTAGACTGCAATATGATGGCAGTCACACATAAGTGATACGTGTGGACTGCACTATGATGGTAGTCACACATAAGAGATACGTGTAGACTGCAATATGATGGCAGTCACACATAAGAGATACATGTGGACTGCGATATGATGGCAGTCACACATATGTTATATGTGTAGACTGCAATATGATGGCAGTCACACATAAGAGATATGTGTAGACTTGCAATATGATGGCAGTCACACATAAGAGATACGTGTAGACTGTAATATGATGGCAGTCACACATAAGAGATATGTGTAGACTGCAATATGATGGCAGTCACACATAAGAGATACGTGTGGACTGCAATATGATGGCAGTCACACATATGAGATATGTGTAGACTGCAATATGATGGCAGTCACACATAAGAGATACGTGTAGACTTGCAATATGATGGTAGTCACACATAAGAGATACGTGTAGACTGCAATATGATGGCAGTCACACAAAAGAGATACGTGTGGACTGCAATATGATGGCAGTCACACATAAGAGATACGTGTAGACTGCAATATGATGGCAGTCACACATAAGAGATACGTGTAGACTGCAATATGATGGCAGTCACACATAAGAGATACGTGTGGACTGCAATATGATGGCAGTCACATATATGAGATATGTGTAGACTGCAATATGATGGCAGTCACACATAAGAGATACGTGTGGACTGCAATATGATGGCAGTCACACATAAGAGATACGTGTAGACTGCTATATGATGGCAGTTACACATAAGAGATATGTGTGGACTGTAACATGACTCGAGTAAACAATACCAACATTTATTATTTTCCATTGAGATAATATAGAACATTACACACGGCGCTCAAAAATCTGTCAAAAATGTTTTTAGTACGTCTTCAGTAAGCTATGAAGCCGCACCGCTTGATGGATTGTCGGCACATTAAACATACGAGTATTATCATGGTGTGTGTAAAAGGACCGCAAGGAAGTGTTTTACATATAGAAAAATAAATCACATGACCCCTTTGATGCGCCTTATAATCCGGTGTGCCCTATGGTCCGGAAAATGCAGTAGTCTTTTTTTAACAGTGGGCCATTTGTGACATCACAAATTGATGGATGTAAAAATGTGGGCGTTCATAGTTTGCCAAGCTCCTCCTCTATCCATCCATCCATCCATCCATCTTCTTCCGCTTATCCGAGGTCGGGTCGCGGGGGCAGCAGCCTAAGCAGGGAAGCCCAGACTTCCCTCTCCCCAGCCACTTCGTCCAGCTCTTCCTGTGGGACCCCGAGGCGTTCCCAGGCCAGCCGGGAGACATAGTCTTCCCAACGTGTCCTGGGTCTTCCCCGCGGCCTCCTACCGGTCGGACGTGCCCTAAACACCTCCCTAGGGAGGCGTTCGCGTGGCATCCTGACCAGATGCCCGAACCACCTCATCTGGCTCCTCTCGATGTGGAGGAGCAGCGGCTTTACTTTGAGCTCCTCCCGGATGGCAGAGCTTCTCACCCTATCTCTAAGGGAGAGCCCCGCCACCCGGCGGAGGAAACTCATTTCGGCCGCTTGTACCCGTGATCTTGTCCTTTCGGTCATAACCCAAAGCTCATGACCATAGGTGAGGATGGGAACGTAGATCGACCGGTAAATTGAGAGCTTTGCCTTCCGGCTCAGCTCCTTCTTCACCACAACGGATCGATACAGCGTCCGCATTACTGAAGACGCCGCACCGATCCGCCTGTCGATCTCACGATCCACTCTTCCCTCACTCGTGAACAAGACTCCGAGGTACTTGAACTCCTCCACTTGGGGCAAGATCTCCTCCCCAACCCGGAGATGGCACTCCACCCTTTTCCGGGCGAGAACCATGGACTCGGACTTGGAGGTGCTGATTCTCATCCCAGTCGCTTCACACTCAGCTGCGAACCGATCCAGTGAGAGCTGAAGATCCTGGACAGATGAAGCCATCAGGACCACATCATCTGCAAAAAGCAGAGACCTAATCCTGCAGCCACCAAACAAGATCCCCTCAACGCCATGACTGCGCCTAGAAATTCTGTCCATAAAAGTTATGAACAGAATCGGTGACAAAGGGCAGCCTCGGCGGAGTCCAACCCTCACTGGAAACGTGTCTGACTTACTACCGGCAATGCGGACCAAGCTCTGGCACTGATCATACGGGAGCGGACTGCCACAATCAGACAGTCCGATACCCCGTACTCTCTGAACACTCCCCACAGGACTTCCCGAGGGACACGGTCGAATGCCTTCTCCAAGTCCACAAAACACATGTAGACTGGTTGGGCAAACTCCCATGCACCCTCAAGGACCCTGCCGAGAGTATAGAGCTGGTCCACAGTTCCACGACCAGGACGAAAACCACACTGTTCCTCCTGAATCCGAGGTTCGACTATCCGGCGTAGCCTCCTCTCCAGTACACCTGAATAGACCTTACCGGGAAGGCTGAGTGTGATCCCATGATAGTTAGAACACACCCTCCGGTTCCCCTTCTTAAAGAGAGGAACCACCACCCCGGTCTGCCAATCCAGTGGTACGGCCCCCGATGTCCACGCGATGCTGCAGAGTCTTGTCAACCAAGACAGCCCCACAGCATCCAGAGCCTTAAGGAACTCCGGGCTGATCTCATCCACCCCCGGGGCCTTGCCACCGAGGAGCTTTTTAACTACCTCAGCAACCTCATCCCCAGAAATAGGAGAGCCCACCACAGACTCCCCAGGCACTGCTTCCTCATAGGAAGACGTGTTGGTGGGATTGAGGAGGTCTTCGAAGTATTCCCTCCACCGATCCACAACATCCGCAGTCGAGGTCAGCAGAACACCATCCTCGCCATACACGGTGTTGATAGTGCACTGCGAACTTGGCGAGGCGGACGACCAAGGAGCGCCCACATCCGTGGTCGACGGAGAGGTGGGCGCGTCGGCGCCGTCATGGCAGGCTTGGACGCAGCAGCAGACGAGTCAGGCGTGGACGCAGCAGCAGACGAGTCAGGCGTGGGTGCAGGTACAGGCGACGAAGCTTGGCGTGGTGCAGGCACAGGTGACGAAGCTTGGCGTGGTGCAGGCACAGGCGGCGAAGCTTGGCGTGGTGCAGGCACAGGCGGCGAAGCTTGGCGTGGTGCAGGCACAGGCGGCGGAGCTTGGCGTGGTGCAGGTACAGGCGGAGAAGCCAGGCGTGGTGCAGGAACAGGAACAGGAGCTAGCCGAAGAGCAGGAACAGGAGCTGGAGCTAGCCGAGGAGCAGGAACTGGAGCTGGACCTAGCCGAGGAGCAGGAACTGGAGCTGGAGCTAGCCGAGGAGCAGGAACTGGAGCTGGTGCTAGCCGAGGAGCAGGAACTGGAACAGGTGCTAGCCGAAGAACAGGAACCTAAGCTGGTGCTAGCCGAGGAACAGGAACTATGGCTGGTGCTAGCCGAGGAACAGGAACTGGAGATGGTGGCGTCTGCAGGCCCACCGGAGATGATGGTGGCGTCTGCAGGCCCACCGGAGATGATGGTGGCGTCTGCAGGCCCACCGGAGATGATGGTGGCATCTGCAGGCCCACCGGAGATGATGGTGGCGTCTGCAAGCCCACCGGAGATGATGGTGGCGTCTGCAAGCCCACCGGAGATAATGGTGGCGTCTGCAGGCCCACCCGGGTTGAGGTTAGCCATGAGCATGGCGGAGGCGGTCTAGCTGGGGGTTGCGGCTTGACATGGCGACGGACTGGTGGTGGAGGACGAGCTGGAGGTTGCGGCTTGGCAGGTCGAAAGACTGGTGGTGGCGGCCGGGATGGAGGTTGCTGCCTGGCTGGGCGCAGCTGAGCAGCCCCACCAGCACAGCTCCCGGCCCCAGCCCCCCCCCCCCCACCCCCCCCCCCCCCCCCCCTCAAGGGGCGGATACCAGACGCGCTCCGGAACAGTCTTTAAGGATGGGTGGCGGGAGGAAAGGAGGGGGACAGAATTCTCCCCTTTAAATTGTCCAAAATGTTCATCTCTCCTTCCAACAGGAGAGTGACGAGGAGACAGGGAAGACAAAGTCTGTGACGTGGGCGGGGCTATGGTCCATAGGGGCGGAGTCAGAGTCACTGGGGGCGGAGGTGACTGAGGTTGAGTAAATCTAGCTTTAGAAAAAACGTCCTGATGGTATTTTACTTTTGGGAAAAAGTCTTTAGGAGGTGGCTGATAAAGAGAGACAGACGGAAAAAAAAGAAAATCCTGATCAGAGTCTTCCCTTGACGACGCTGGCGGAATGATGTCATCGCCGTGCGCCGTTTCAGTGATGTCCTCGGAAGTGGGCGGAGTGACGTCATTCAAAATGGATGGAGTTATGATGTTGTCAGAGCTACTGGTAATTTGGCTTGCAGCCCAATCTAAAAATTGTTTGGCAAAATGTGTAACCGGATTACCAAACAACTGAGGGGAGGAAGACTGGGCTGTTTGTGGTGATTTGCTGTCCGGAGAAGAAGTTTGGGAGAGCGACGCATTTTGGCGGGGAAACGAAGCCTTTTTGGCTGGCTTCCGTCCTCGCCAGCGCGTCTCCATCTCCTCAAAGCCCAGGGCGAAGGAACTGTCAGCTGTGCTCCTTCTGTCACGTGGGGGTCGCATATTGATGCGGGATCGTTTCTTCAGTGCAACACGGACACTCCGGACAAAAACGTGAAGGTATGAGGTGATTTATTTACATAACAAACAGAAAACAAGCAAAAGAAAAGCGTGCCGAACGCACGGGAAGCTAAGGCTAACACTTAGCACAGGAGTCTGGAACATGAAATACAAGAACGTGAATGTAGCTTACCGCAAACAAGGAGCACAGGACGAGTGAACAGAAAGGCAGGCTTAAATAGTGTCAGTGATGGAAAACAGGTGCGCGTCGGGAACACAAGCGGCAGGTGAAAATAATAAGTAACCATGGTGACGAAACAAACTCACAGGTGCACAAGCAATAACAAAAGGAGTCCAAAACTAACCAAACATAACTAAACAAAACATGATCCGGACCACGAATCATGACACAATGAAGTTCTCACTACTGAACATTAAAAAAAATTGCAATGGCTTTCAATAACTACACTGAAAAAAAATGACAGTAAAAGCTGCAGCAAGCAGTTAAATATTAACAGTAAACCACCATAAAATCAAAAATATGTTATATCAGTAGTAAATGCAGTGTATTCCTGCTAACACGACACAGTAGATGACCTAAGTGACTATGGTTATAATACGTAGAAAACACATGACTTTACTGTGAAAAGAATGACAAATTGTACAATGCATTTGCAAATACTGTAATGTCACAAACATGTAAATACTGTAAAATATATGGTATTATTCTCATCTGAATTAAAGATTTTGCAGATTGTACATTTACATTTACAGCATACCTTAATAGTTTTAGGGGTTTGTGTCAAAGCATTAGCCTAGTTAACGTTTGGCTAACATGTTTTCTTGTATTTTTATGGCAAGTAGTTTCAGACATTGAGGGGTTAAGTCTATGTGCTTCATTGCAAACTGCATGGCAATGAACCACCTGTGTGTTTGAAGGTGTTGGAAGCAGATATTTAATAGATACGGACGGAGTACATGAGGTTCATTTTACAGGTCTGTGTTTCCGTTTACATGTCTCGGAAACACAGGCATTTTGCAGATACTACTACTAATGAAAGGGCACAGCAACAACAAGCTTTGCTTCTTCCTACTCCTTTTCGAGCATGTTGTAAAGAGAAATGGAAAATATGTGATGTGTCTTGTTGAAACGGCATTCATGTTCGGAATTAATTTCAAACAGCCATGGAAAAATATCACCCATTTTGAAAATAATATTTAATTTATTAATACATGCACGTCTGTGTAAGAGTAATAGAAGCCATAATGACATCACGTAATATTTACCGTATTTTGGCCATTTTAGGCATACGGGGGCTTATTAATTTGTATTAGTTTGCCATTTCCTCCAACAACAACACTACTAATCCTGGCAGACTTCATGAGAGCCAAAAACAACTACTTTGGGACAAATGATGATCCAGAATCTTATATTTTTGAGCCTGAACATACAGAGGATTAACTACAAGTTTTAAAAGCCGTGTGATTAGCAGATCTAAAACAATCACTTCCTGATCAATGTCCGCTTTCACTGGGATAACGACCTTTGGGATGTTTATATCTTTCAGCACAAGACTTGTTACCCGTTTAAATGAAAAATTAATCATAATCGTCACTCCTTTGGTAAAAAACAAAACAAAAAGGTGAGACAAAACGAGCATATTGTCACGCTTTCCTCGCAATGTCTTCAGTTTTAAATTGAATATCAAAGTTGACCAACTTCTCGGTTTATAGACATAACCTTCTACTATAGTACAGGTGTGAGGCATGATTTATCATTTTTTACCAACTCAGAGGTGATGCAGCAGCTCAGTATGTCAATAGCTGCATAAGCTAATTAGCTTTCTGTGATAAATGCGCCGTGTTACTAAAAATAGTTGCTCTGCGTTAGCTCTTATAATAACAATGTCACTAATACTTTGTTAATATGCAGGTCACGGCATGTAAATGGAGTACTCTTGGCAGTTTTTGGACGTTTTTTTAGGGGGCATCATATGTGGAATTGATGACTCCTGTTAGCCGTCTAGTACAAGCCATATTTTACAATTTAGAATACACAAAAAAGAGGAAGACATAAGTGTTCTTATCACACATAAGGATTGTGAATTACAGTATTTTCCAGACCATAGGGTGCACCGGATTATAAGGCGCACTGCCAATGAATGGTCTATTTTCGATCTTTTTTCATATATAAGGCACACCGGAGTATAAGGTGCATTAAAGGAGTCATATTATTATGATTATTTTCTTAATGTAAAAGACTTCCTTGTGGTCTACATAACATGTAATGGTGGTTCTTTGCTCAAAATGTTGCATAGATGATGTTTTACAGATCATCTTCAAGTCACTTTCTGACAGTCGCTTCAGGCTGCGCCGTTTTGTGGGCGGTCTTATTTACGTGCCTCCACTTCGACAGTGTCTCTTCCCGGCATCTTTGTTGTAGCGGTGTAGCGTGCAAGGACGGGAGTGGAAGAAGTGTCAAAAGATGGAGCTAACTGTTTTAATGACATTCAGACTTTACTTTAATCAATAACGGAGCAGCATCTCCTCATCCGTGGCTCACTAGTGCAACAACAACGCCCGAAATGTGTCCTGTGGAAAACCGTCGGAACAGAACTATCTAATAACTAAAGTTCCTTGGGTGAATAATGTCAACTCACTACACTGGTATGTTTTAGTGCTTTCATGGTGAGTTTACTGACAGATATAAGTAAGAACTTTACACTACTTTATATTAGAAATGGCAACAGCGGAGGATGAATGTCCCATAACAAGAAGATAGAGAAAAAGAAGAAGCTTATCGACTACGGTGTCGGCACAGAATACAAAGGCGGAAGCGCGCAAATTTTCAGGACTTATGCAGATCCCAAATACAGATCAGCAGGTACCAGAAGGTAAGAAAAGTTGCCTTTGCATATTATTGCGAAACAAAACGCCAGATAATAGGTCTTACTTTATACACACACTGTAATAATACTCCTATGTTGAAGCACAGTACAATCCATCAAGCGGTGCGGCTTCATAGCTTACCAAAGTCTTCATAGCTTACCAAAGTCGTACTAAAACACTTTGATAGATTTTTGAGCGTCGTGTGTAATGTTCTATATTCTCAATGGAACATATACAATTTTTGTGTTGTTTACTAGAGTCGTAATGCAGTCTACACGTATCTCTTATGTGTGACTGCCATCATATTGCAGTCCACATGTATCTCTTATGTGTGACTGCCATTTACTGGTCACACTCATCATTACACCGTGTACCAAATAAAATTGCTTGGAGGTCGGTAAGCATAACCAGAATCATTCCTTACATTAGGCGCACCGGGTTGTAAGGCGCACTGTCGAGTTTTGAGGGGGGAAAAAGGATTTTAAGTGTGCCTTATAGTCCGGAAAATACAGTATAGGCAAAATAAAAAAATAAAAAAGGCTGACTACACCCTTAAGGAGCCACCTGCAGTCCATCACAATTGAGAGACATCTATTGACTGATGGAGTCTGGACACTGAAATAAGGTGAGTCATCATGCAGTCTAATCAGTATGAACCTACGCCTCCAAAGTCTCGATGCTGGACAATCAGCCAAGGACACAAAATGATATTTCACATGTAAATTATGCACTGCACGGATCCTCAGCCCCTGCTCTGTGATCACAACTGAAGAGGAGCATGCCTCCTCCTCCTCCTCCTCCTCCTCCTCCTGCCACATTTGTATTCTGCGTCCTTCCAAGCGCTCACAATCATTTCTACTCATCTTCTCAGTCTTGTCAGCCAGGGCCAGAGGCTATTGTCACATTAACATTTGTTTAACAGTTGTGTCATTCCAAAAGAAGATTTCATAAATGACAATATTCACTCCTTTCGCCCTTCTCTTCTCGTCTTTCTTGAGCGAAATGACGAGCACAATGTATTCCAGATGGTGAAATCAAATTGAGCTTATGCCAGGGGGGGACCATATATATGTTGTTTACATGAATCGCATGTTAAAATCAAATCTATGGCGCAAAGTCTCGCAGTCAGAAGATCCGCGTTTAAATCCGGTAAAACACTCGTGTGATGTGTTCGTGTTCTCCCCATGCTTGTGTGGGTTCCTCCCGTAGCCCTAAACATGCATGTTAGGCTATTTGGAAACTCTAAATTGTCCACTAGTGTGAAAGAGATTGTGGATTTTTGTCTCTTTTTTTTTTGGTGCCCTGCATTGGGGTCGGCAACCCCAAATGTGTCTGGAGCCGCGAAAAACTGAAAGCCTTACATAATATAATGAGGGAAACTACTACATAAGCGATAGTAGCCTACTATCAAAATGACTTTAAAAGTTGTATATAAGTGTTGTAATGAAGGCAACACATGATGTAAGTGTCTATATTAGCCTACTATCAAAATTACTTTAAAAGTCTTATATAAGTGTTATAATAAAGGCAACTACTTTAAAAGTGATAGTAGCCTACTAGCAAAATGACTTTAAAAGTCGTATATAAGTGTTGTAATGAAGGCAACACATGATGTAAGTGTTTATATTAGCTATATTAGCCTACTATCAAAATTACTTTAAAAGTCTTACATAAGTGTTGTAATGAAGGCAACACATGATGTAAGTGTCTATATTAGCTATAATAGCCTACTATCAAAATTACTTTAAAAGTCTTATATAAGTGTTATAATGAAGGCAACTACTATATAAGTGATAGTAGCCTACTATCAAAATGACTTTAAAAGTCGCATATAAGTGTTATAATGAAGGCAACACATGATGTAAGTGTCTATATTAGCCTACTGTCAAAATGACTTTAAAAGTCTTGTATGAGTGTAATAATGAAGACAACACATGATGTGTCTATATTAGTTGTATTAGCCTACTATCAAAATGACTTTAAAAGTCTCATATAAGTGTTATAATGAAGGCAACACATGATGTAAGTGTCTATATTAGTTATATTAGCCTACTATGAAAATGACTTTAAAAGTCTTATATGAGTGTTATAATGAAGACAACACATGATGTAAGTGTCTATATTAGCTATATCAGCCTACTATCAAAATTACTTTAAAAGTCTTATATAAGTGTTATAATGAAGACAACACATGATGTAAGTGTCTATATTAGCTATATCAGCCTACTATCAAAATTACTTTAAAAGTCTTATATAAGTGTTATAATGAAGACAACACATGATGTAAGTGTCTATATTAGCCTACTATCAAAATGACTTTAAAAGTCTTATATGAGTGTTATAATGAAGACAATACATGATGTAAGTGTCTATATTAGCTATATTAGCCTACTTTCAAAATTACTTTAAAAGTCTTATATAAGTGTTATAATTAAGGCAACACATGATGTAAGTGTCTATATTAGCTATATTAGCCTACTATCAAAATAACTTTAAAAGTCTTATATAAGTGTTATAATTAAGGCAACACATAATATAAGTGTCTATATTAGCCTACTATCAAAATTACTTTAAAAGTCTTATATGAGTGTTATAATGAAGACAACACATGATGTTAGTGTATATATTAGCCTACTATCAAAATGACTTTAAAAGTCTTATATGAGTGTTAAAATGAAGACAACACATGATGTAAGTGTCTATATTAGCTATATAAGCCTACTATCAAAATGACTTTAAAGGTATTATATAAGTGTTATAATGAAGACAACACATGATGTAAGTGTCTATATTAGCCTACTATCAAAATGACTTTAAAAGTATTATATGAGTGTTATAATGAAGACAAGTTTCCTCTCTCTGGCAAGGGACTGGAGTATGAGGGCTGACATCGGCAAACAGCTCCAGTTCCCCCGTGAAATCACCACCACTTCACTCCGCCCAGACATCGTGCTATGGTCTGCTGTTACCAAATCTGCCATACTGATCGAGCTCACCATCCCCTGGGAGGAGGGAATCCAGGCTGCCTACGAGCGCAAAGCAGCCAAGTATGCAGATCTGGCTGCTGAGTGCAGAGAGGCAGGCTGGTCCACTACCATCTACCCTGTGGAAGTAGGCTGCCGGGGCTTCGTCGGCACATCAACTATAAGGCTGCTCCGAGATGTGGGAACGACTGGGGCTAAGCTCCAAAGGGAAACTAAGGCCCTTGCTGAGGAAGCAGAAAAGGGAAGCTTCTGGTTGTGGCTGAGGAGGAGGGATAAGTACTGGGGGTCGAGGCAATAAGATGGGTCAGCTGCAGGGGGTGGCAGGGAGACGTCCCTGCCACCGCTCCGCCACCAGGAGGCGTTCCGGGGTTAAAGAGAGCGAAACTCCAATGAGCGGTGGTCCCCGGCTGATGACCCTGCAGCTGACTCAAGGCGCTGTAGGAGGCGCGTCAGGCATACTTGCCCAGCAGAAACAACACCATATCTGTACAATCAATCTGATTTCTGGGTAACCAGTGACTACTGCGAAAGGGCAGTTGACAGCCAGGAAAGACTGGTAGACTTCCAGGAAAGTCTGGATGACAGCAGGAAAGTCTGTACCGGGAGTGGGCGGCTAGTTACCCAACCCACTAGTCTTCTAGCCAGGAGACACCCAACCTCTAACTACGAAAACGAATAAGGAAAAACAACCCGAAGGCCCTCCGAGAGGCGGGGTGGAAGATGGGCCTAACAGGACTGACTACTCGGAAACGACTGGAACGGACATCGACAACGAGATGAAGACCTTCCGATTGTGCAGGTGTGGATGGGGGAAAGTGACCACATACAGGGGCTTACGGATCCATCAGGGGAAGAAGAGAAAGGAGAGTGAGAAGAAAGGCATACAACATCCTTGCACTGCTCCGGCAGATAAGACAAGCAGGACCCCCAGCCGGGGTGAGAACCACAGAGCCGAGGGTCCTAACATTGTTGATATGCGGTTGGTAGAGGAAGAACCCCCTGAGCGGAGCAGTACCCCCCTGGCATGTGAGCATGCCGAAGATAGACCTGCCAGCCCCCCAATCACCCAGCAAACAGAAAAGAGGGAACCAGGAAGAAAGTGCACCATCAAGTGGCCTAGAGCAAGTGATGTGAAGACATGGCAGAAACTGGATTCAGACCTCAGTCTAGTGCTGGAGCACTCGCTACGTGGTAAAGTGGACAAGAAACTCAACCTTCTTGGGGACATCCTGTACGAGGAGTGCAAAGCAAGATTCGGTAGCCTCACCAAGAAGCAGCACAATCTACCCCCAAGAAAGGGCAGGAGGGAGGCCGAGATTGACGCCCTGGTGCAAGATCGGCGCCAGCTCCGCAAAAGATGGAGGAAAGCATCGGCAGAGGAGAAAGAAGGCCTGAAGGTGTTATGGGACGAGGTGAGACAGAAGCTGGGCAGCATGCGAAGAGCAGAACGTATACGCAGACGCAGGAAAAGAAAGGAGAACGAAAGAGCTAGCTTCATGAGGAATCCTTTCAAGCACGCCCGTCAGCTTCTGGAGGAGAAAAGAAGCGGGAAACTGGAAGCCACCAAGGAGGAGCTTGAGCAGTACATCAGGGGCCAATACAGCAACTCAAAGAGGAACGATCCGTTAGGTTCACCAGGATACGTCCCTCTTCCACCTCCTCCAACCACGCAGTTTGACAGCTGCCCTCCTCGACTGAGCGAGGTAAGAGCAGTCATCAAGAAAGCGAGGTCAGCATCAGCTCCTGGGCCTAACGGAATCCCCTACAAGCTATACAAGAACTGCCCCCAAGTGCTGAAATGCTTGTGGAAGCTAATGAGCACAGCATGGAAGAATCTACTCATTCCGTCAGAGTGGCAAAGAGCTGTGGCGGTTTTTATTCCGAAGGAACGGGAGTCCCATAACATCAGTCAATTCAGGAGCATTGCACTGTTGAATGTCGAGGGAAAAATCTTCTTTGCAGTCATGGCCAAGAGATGAACCTCTTACCTCACGGAGAACGGCTATATTGACACCAGCTGCCAGAAAGCAGGAGAACCAGGTTTTCCAGGATGCGTGGAGCATTCTTCAATGATTTGGGCACAGATCCAGAGGGCCAAGCAGGAGAAGAGCGACCTCCACGTGGTGTGGCTTGACCTTGCCAACGCTTATGGTTCTGTCCCGCACAAACTCATACAGTTTGCATTGGAGTTCTTCCACGTCCCTGTTTCCATCATCAACCTGGTAACCAGCTACTTCAGGGACTTCCAGATGTGTTTCAGCCTCCAGGATTTTACAACAGGATGGCAGCGTCTGGAAGTAGGCATCGCCATGGGGTGTTCCATCTCCCCAGTCCTCTTTGTCGCAGCTTTTGAAATCATCCTCCGAGGAGCCCGCCAGACTGTAGGAGGAATGAGACTGCAGACAGGGCAGAGGCTTCCACCACTCCGAAGCTACATGGACGATGTCACTGTGGTGCTGCAAACAGCCCCATGCACGAGAAGGTGTCTGAAGAGGCTGGATGAGCTTGTGACATGGGCACGGATGAAGATAAAACCCTCCAAGTCACGAAGCCTCTCCTTGCGCAAAGGCACCAGGAGCGACAAAACCATCTTTGTTGCAGGAGGTGAGCAAATCCCTCTACTGGTCAACCAGTCCATCCAAAGCCTGGGGAGGCAGTACAATGCGGACCTGTCGGACAAGCACGCAGGCAAGGCAGCACGGAAACAACTCTCAGAAGGCCTAGCGAGTATCAACAAGAGCCAGCTCCCCGGAAAGTACAAGTTGTGGTGTTACAACTTCACACTGTACCAAAGGGTTATGTGGCCACTGAAGATGTGCGAGATTCCATCCTCAACAGTCAACGGGTTGGACAGACTAGCCAACTCCTACATCAGAAAGTGGCTGGGCCTACCGCGTTGCTTCTCCGACACTGGCTTATTTGGGGCAACTTCGCTGCATCTGCCGATCCAGTCCATTACCCTGGGCTATAAGCAAGAGAAGGCCAGACTGGTTCTTGAGCTTGAAGAATCCTCAGATCCTACAGTGAGGAACGCACGTGTACCCACCCGAACAGGCCGGAAGTGGCAAGCAGGGCCAGAGGTCGCCAAGGCCATTGGCAGGCTCCAACACCAAGAGATAGTTGGCAGGGTGCAAGTAGGGAGAGCGGGGCTTGGCTGGGGTGATTCTCCACGCCTCTGGTCCAAGGCCACAAAGAGGGAACGCAGAGCCATGGTTGTGGAGGAGGTCTCAAGGGCAAACCAGGAGCAATATACCATCAAGGCCGTGTCTCAAGGTCGCCAAGGAAGATGGACCACTTGGGAAGGTACCAGCAGCAGACCCATCAGCTGGGCCGACCTATGGAAGATGCCACAAGCCAGACTCAGCTTCCTACTCAGGGCAACCTATGACACCTTACCATGCCCTAGAAACCTCCACCAGTGGTTCGGCCAGGAGGAGAGCTGTCCCCTGTGTGGTGCTCCCAACGCCAGCCTGCAGCACTTGCTATCAGGCTGCAAGATCGCGCTGACACAGGGTCCCTACAGATGGCGGCATGATCAAGTCCTGAGGAAACTGGCCGAAGTCCTGGAGAGCAGTAGACAAGAGGCCAACAGCCAGCCCATAGCCAAGCAACTTCCTGTCATGTTTGTGAGGCCAGGGGAAGGCAAAGGACACACCAGCCGACGAGGCCCCCGCAGTTTCCTCTCTCTGGCAAGGGACTGGAGTATGAGGGCTGACATCGGCAAACAGCTCCAGTTCCCCCGTGAAATCACCACCACTTCACTCCGCCCAGACATCGTGCTATGGTCTGCTGTTACCAAGTCTGCCATACTGATCGAGCTCACCATCCCCTGGGAGGAGGGAATCCAGGCTGCCTACGAGCGCAAAGCAGCCAAGTATGCAGATCTGGCTGCTGAGTGCAGAGAGGCAGGCTGGTCCACTACCATCTACCCTGTGGAAGTAGGCTGCCGGGGCTTTGTCGGCACATCAACTATAAGGCTGCTCCGAGATGTGGGAACGACTGGGGCTAAGCTCCAAAGGGAAACTAAGGCCCTTGCTGAGGAAGCAGAAAAGGGAAGCTTCTGGTTGTGGCTGAGGAGGAGGGATAAGTACTGGGGGTCGAGGCAATAAGATGGGTCAGCTGCAGGGGGTGGCAGGGAAACGTCCCTGCCACCGCTCCGCCACCAGGAGGCGTTCCGGGGTTAAAGAGAGCGAAACTCCAATGAGCGGTGGTCCCCGGCTGATGACCCTGCAGCTGACTCAAGGCGCTGTAGGAGGCGCGTCAGGCATACTTGCCCAGCAGAAACAACACCATATCTGTACAATCAAGCCTACTATCAAAATGACTTTAAAAGTCTTATATGAGTGTTAAAATGAAGACAACACATGATGTAAGTGTCTATATTAGCTATATAAGCCTACTATCAAAATGACTTTAAAGGTATTATATAAGTATTATAATGAAGACAACACATGATGTAAGTGTCTATATTAGCTATATTAACCTACTATCAAAATTACTTTAAAAGTATTATATAAGTGTTATAATGAAGACAACACATGATGTAAGTGTCTATATTAGCCTACTATCAAAATGACTTTAAAAATCTTATATGAGTGTTATAATGAAGACAACACATGATGTAAGTGTCTATATTAGCTATATTAGCCTACTATCAAAATGACTATGTGTCGCAGGCTGACGCAAATCTTCGTTGACAGAAATGTTGAAATGTAATATTTATTCTACACATTTTTACAACATTGGAAATCATTAGTAAAACAGATAATGTATCATGAGACATGCAAATATAAACTAAATACACAGAGGACATAAGTAAAGGAAATTAAATATACCTACAAACGAGACATAATGATGCAATATGTGCATACAGTTAACCTAAATAGCATGTTAGCATGGATTAGCTTGCAGTCATGCACTGACCAAATGTGCCTGATTAGCACTCCACACAAGTCAATAACATCAACAAAGCTCACCTTTGTGCAGTCACGCACAGCATAAAACGTTTGGTGGACAAAATGAGACAAAGAAGGAGTGGCATAAAACACGTCTTTCTGTGGCAGCGTCGGAGAAAGTTGTACATGCAAACAAACTACGGTGAGTTGAAGGACAGCCGGAATTAGTAGGAGAAAGCGGTGCCTGCCTTCTATTAGTTAGGAAGGTTTGTGTCATGTTTGTCCTCCTACAGAAAAAGTATAAAAACAAAAACTATGTATTTGTCCTCATCTTTATCCATTTTCATTCATTTTTGAAAAAGCTCCAGGGAGCCACCAGGGCAGCGCTAAAGGGCCGCGGGTTGCCGAACCCCGGGCTAGGGGATACCTTTCACATTTGAATCGATACCAACCTGGCACCTGGGAATTGGTACTAATAATAATCGCTACTTTTGTGTGTGTGTGTCGCAACGTGTTAATAACTGTTCATTGTTTTTTAATCTGTGCTGTCCAGTTGGTATGTTGTTTTCTCACACTTCTGGGTCTCATTCGCTAGTACTGTCCGGGGGCCTCATGTTGCAACGGTGGCGTGGCGTTCCTACTGAACCCAAAACATTTTTTATATTTTATACTCGTACAATATCACCACCCAGCACTTGTTGCAGGTGTCCGAGTCTAAATTAGTTTAGCACAAAAATGAAGCATTAAAAGCATCTTACCTTGTTTGGTCTGGTTCAGATTGTCAAAATGTCCACAAACTGGGTGTTTTTTTTGGGATTAGGGTTGTCCCGATACCAATATTTTGGTACCAAAATGTATTTCCATACTTTTCGATACTTTGATACTTTTCTAAATAAAAGGTACCACAAAAAAAAACATTATTGTCTTTATTTGAACAAAAAATCTTAGGGTACATGAAACATATATTTATTATTGTAATTTAGTCTTTAAAAAAAATAGTGAACATACTAGACAACTTGTCTTTTAGTAGTAAGTAAACAAACAAAGACTCATTTATCATTTTGTCAACATTATGAGGGACAAACTGTAAAAAATAATTATTAATCTACTTGTTCATTTACTGTTAATATCTGCTTATTTTCTGTTTTAACATGTTCTATCTACACTTCTGTTAAAATGTAATAATCACTTATTCTTCTCTTCTTTGATACTTCACATTAGTTTTGGATGATACCACACATTTAGGTATCGATGCGATACCAAGTAGTTACAGGATCATACATTGGTCATATTCAAAGTCCTCATGTGTCCAGGGACATATTTACTGACTTTATGAACATAATATGAATAAAAAATAAAAATAAAAAAAGATTTTGTCACAATAAAAACATCGATGTAATCATTGTAGTATCGACTAGATACACTCTTGTACTTGGTATCATTACAGTGGATGTCAGGTGTAGATCCACCCATGGCATTGGATTACATTGTGACGCCGGTGAGCTATTGTATCCTCCTACAGTGTGTAGTGAAGCATGTTTAGCTATTCCTCGTCCTCCAGTGATATTGAAACATGTAAGAAACTTACTTTATTTGTCGCCATGGAGACAAGGATTAGTGAACCAGCAATGTCATGACGTGACAACGCGCTGTCATGCATGTAAAAAAAAAAATGGGGGTGGGGGACCGGTACTTTTTAGAGACGGTATAGTACTGAATATGATTCATTAGTATGGCGGTACTATACTAGTACCGCTAATTTGTATTAGCTTCAATTTAGCATGCAAAATTAGCAACAAAATCCATAAAGAAAGGTACACACAAAGCATTGTAAATATTAGTTTGTGTTGACAATGGAAACATTGCACAGAGATGTCATACATGCAATGGAAATGGAAGCATGCCAAAGCAACTGAAACTATGATGCCACATGGAAGGCTTTCTGATCCACACATCATTTTTGTCTCATGCAAAAATGTCCATCCATCCATCCATCCATTTTCTACCGCTCGTCCCGTTCGGCGAAAATGTTCATTTACATGCGCACAGAGCAAAAAAGAGCTGACAAAATAAGATAAGGACTAAATTATGGGGGGGATAAAATACTAAAACTAGTGGAATTATCCACTGGTCATTTTACTTGATAAGACATTTGCATATCTGGAAATTAGCAGGACTTTTAAGATAGAAAAGTGTATTTTATTCTGAAAACAAGCATTATTCAACTTGCAATTTTTAATTGAAGCATCCTCAGGGTGTTGCAGAATCTTAAAACAAGAAATTCTACGTTATCTTCTCAATTCGACCATTTTTAAACTGGAATTGACAACATGGCATTCATGCTACAGTTAGGATTATGATGTGAATGACTGCAAATAAACACATAGCTCTTCAAACTCGGGACGTTTCTAGGAAGTGAAGCGAAGTGAATTATATTTATATAGCGCTTTTCTCTAGTGACTCAAAGCGCTTTACATAGTGAAACCCAATATCTAAGTTACATTCAAACCAGTGTGGGTGGCACTGGGAGCAGGTGGGTAAAGTGTCTTGCCCAAGGACACAACGGCAGTGACTAGGATGGCGAAAGCGGGAATTGAACCTGGAACCCTCAAGTTGCTGGCACGGCCACTCTACCAACCGAGCTATGGCGCCCAGGAAGAACATTTTAAATATTGGCAAGTGGCAAATAATTTGCAGTGCGATAAAGTGATCTTCATCTTGTCACGAACCCTGGTGAGATCCGGGTGTAGTCATGTGATCCAGGTGTAGTCATGTGATCCAGGTGTAGTCATGCACTGGGGTTCTGCCATGCAAAAAGAAATGTGGAGCTTTTTTTATTGTCGTGATCAAATGAGCTGAGGTATCACATGAGTAAATGCTGGTGAAGCTTAGCCGTCCTGACCTTGCCACAGCACCCCTCCAGGGATTTACTACACTTCATAGGTTCTTCACAGCTCCACGGCTTTAAGCTGTAAATCGAGTACTATATTCCATAAAGTACTATCTTCCATATCACAGCTTTTACTCACACAACAGTGAATCTCGGGAATAAAGAACATTTTTAAATGTTGTTACTGTAAGAATATAGACCCTCTGTATGTCATACCACTTCTAGTAAACAATACTGTATATTACAGTCTTTAAGCCGCTACTTTTTTTCCCCGCACTTTGAACCCTCCGGCTTGTAAGACGGTGCGGCTAATCTATGGATTTTTCTTTGCTGACGGCCATAATACAAAAAGTTGTTAAAAAAACACGTAAATAGACTGAAAATGTGTGTTATTGTTTGTGCTGTGGCGCTATCTTTTAGACCATTTTGCTCACTGCAGGGTCCTTCCATTTAGGGCTTTCAACCGGAAGCCTTAAATGTGCAGTTCCGTCTTCTTGCCGTCCATAGTTTTTCTACTCAAAATTATTCTTCGCTCGTATATGTGTTGTAAGTTTTACAATACAACCAAAACATATCATACTTACTAAACCGTCCCATGTGTGATGTCTGTAGGAATATTTTCATGCATATTTGTACCATGACCTATGTTTTGTTTGATCAGCCGTTTTACTGCCCTGTTACAGTCACCAGTTGTGAACAATTAAGGTATATAAATAAACATTTACAAAATATGTGTGTAAATAACTCCTTTCACAACAAATATACAGTATCTGCAGCTTATTGTCCAGTGCAGCTAACATATGGAAAAATAATTTTCCCCCTCTAAAATTTAGTGGGTGAGTATTGTAGTCCGGTGCGGCTAATATATTGAAAAATATTATTTTCCCTCAAAATGTAGTGGGTGCAGCTTATAACCCGGTGCGGCTAATATGTGGTAAAATATTATTTCCCCCTACACTTCAGTGCAGGGGTGTCAAACTCAAATACAGAGTGGGCCAAAATTTAAAACTGAACAAAGTCGCGGGCCAAGGTTGAACAAATTAACCTTTTAATAGGGACCCAAACAAGTTTTGCATTGAATATTGAACAAGCAAGGCTTATATAACTTTATAGTGACATGCAAAATCGAGTTTCAAATAATAATAATAATAATAATTCAAAAATATCAATGGCATATCAAATAAAATTTAAATAAAAATTGAATGCCTCTTTTCTATTTGCAGCCTTCTGAGGTAAATATCCACAGGCTAATAATAATTTTGAAAATAAAATAACAATAATGAATGAATCAAACATTCAAGCCTCGAAGTAGCAAGAGAAAGTGCGTGAATAAAACGTTAATTATTGCTCAGTTTGCTACACTGATTTGCTGTAACACTGAATATGGAACAAGCAACGCTTTTATAATTTAATAGTGCAAAATCAACTTTCAAAAAACAAACGAAAAAACATCAATGGTATATTAAATAAAATTTAAATAAAAAATGGAATGCCTTTTTTCTATTTGCAGCCTTCGGAGGTAAATATCAACATTAACTTTTTCCACAGGCTAATACATTTGAAAATAAAATAACAATGAATAAATCAACCATTCAGCCTTTTTACTGCTCAGCTTGCAACACACTGATCTAATCTGATGTGCCCAAGCCAGATACCTGCCATTTTTTCTGGGATGCTAGTTCATTAATGTCGGGGCTCAGGTGGGCGGGGTTGGTGGGGCGGGGTTTGGTGGTAGCGGGGGTGTATATTTTAGTGTCCCGTAAGAGTTAGTGCTGCAAGGGGTTCTGGGTATTAGTTCTGTTGTGTTTATGTTGTGTTACGGTGCGGATGTTCTCCCGAAATGTGTTTGTCATTCTTGTTTGGTGTGGGTTCACAGTGTGGCGCATATTTGTAAGTGTTAAAGTTGTTTATGCCGCTACCCTCAGTGTGACCTGTATGGCTGTTGATCAAGTATGCCTTGCATTCACTTATGTGTGTGTAGAAGCCGCATATATCATGTGACAGGGGCCGGCACGCTGTTTGTATGGAGGAAAAGCAGACGTGACAACAGGTTGTAGAGGACGCTAAAGGCAGTGCCTTTAAGGCACGCCCCCAATATTGTTGTCTGGGTGGAAATCGGGAGAAATTCGGGAGAATGGTTGCCCCGGGAGACTTTCGAGAGAGGCACTGAAAATCGGGAGGGTTGGCAAGTATGAGTATTAGCAGTGAATGTGGTGTTACAGCGGCACCGCCGCTGTATAATACCGACGGGTAATGTTAATTTGATATTGCCTCAAGGGCCAAATGAAATTACACGGCAGGCCAAATTAGTTTGACACCCATGCTTTAGTGAGTGTAGCTTATATAGTCCAGTGTGGCTAATATGTGGCAAAATATTTTTCTCACCCTGAAATTTAGTGGGTGCGGATTATAGTCCAGTGCAGCTAATATATGGAAAAAATATTATTTTCCCCTGCACTTTAATGCACGGCTGATATGTTGAAAAATATTGTTTCCACCTTAAAATTTAGTGTGTGCGGGTGCGACTAATACATTGAAAACTATTTTTTTTCTCCTAAACATTGGTAGATGCAACTAATATATAGTAAAATATTATTTTCCCCTAAAATTTAGTGGGTGTGGCCTATAGTCCGGTGCGGCTAATATGTGGTAATGATTTATTTTTTTATTCAGTGGGTGCAGCTTATAGTGCTGTGTGGCTAATACATTGAAACCCGTTTTTCTCCTAGAACTTAATGGGTGCGGCTAAAATATGGAAAAATATTATTTCCCCCTAAAATTTAGTGGGTGTGGCTTATAATCCGGTCCGGTTAATATGTGGGAAACAATTTTTTCTCTAAAATTTAGCGGGTGTGGCTTGTAGTCCGGTGCGGCTAATACATTTAAAACTATTGTCATGACCAGGACTATGGTGTGGTTTGTTCTCCCAAGGTGCAAGTGAATTGGACTGGTCACGGCATGAAGGTAAATACATAATTTAATAATAACACTCAAACGAACAAAAGGCGCGCTCAAGGCGGATGTACAAACTTGACTAATGAAAACAAAAGACTTGTACGGGGGCAAAAAACTATGAACAATTAAACAAAACACTAACTGTGGCATGAATCGAAACAAAACTTACTTGGCATGGACATGAAGTGCGCAGCGGAGGACAGAGTGTGACAGGGGGCATAAATGCGGGGATGTCGTCAGGACGAACAACAGAAAATGAAAAGCTTAAATAACACAGACATGATTAACGAAAACAGGTGCGTGACTCAAAACGTGAAACAGGTGCGTGACGTGACAGGTGAAAACTAATGGTTGCTATGGTGACAAACAAGAGTGTACAATGAGTCCAAACGTGGAACAGGTGAAACTAATGGGTAATCATGCAAACAAGACAAGGGAGTGAAAAGCCAGAAACTAAACAAAACATGACTTAATACAAAACATGATTACACAGACATGACAGAGCCCCTCCCTTAAGGACAGATACCAGATGTCCAAGAAAACACTTAACAAAAGTCATGGGAGGGCGGGAGGGGGACATGGCGGTGGGTCGCCAGCCCAAGTGGCCCCGAATCCACCGAGGCAAAGTCAAGTGGCGGCGGCGAGTGGAACGCCGCTGCAGCAGGCGAGGCGGGCGCCCAGGGATTGGCCACATTCGTGGCCGAGTGGGAGGTGGGCGCACTTGGCGTGGTGGGCGACCAGGTAGCGGCCATATCCGTAGCCGACGAGGAGGCAGGCGCGTCGTCAACTTGGCAGGCGTGGCAGCTCGGCGTGGCAAGTCAGGCGGCGAAGCTCGGCGTGACGCGTCCAGCGGCGAAGCTCGGCGTGACGCGTCCAGCGGCGAAGCTCGGCGTGGGTCTTGGTCTTGGTCTTGGTGTGGGTCTTGGTCTTGGTGTGGGTCTTGGTCTTGGTCTTGGCATGGCGGGTCTTGGTCTTGGCATGGCGGGTCTTGGTCTTGGTCTTGGCATGGCGGGTCTTGGCATGGCGGGTCTTGGTCTTGGCATGGCGGGTCTTGGTCTTGGCATGGCGGGTCTTGGTCTTGGCATGGCGGGTCTTGGTCTTGGTCTTGGTGTGGGTGTGGGTCTTGGTCTTGGCATGGCGGGTCTTGGTCTTGGCATGGCGGGTCTTGGTCTTGGCATGGCGGCACTTGGCGTCTTGGCGCTGCGACTGGCGGCACTTGGCGTCTTGGCGCTGCGACTGGCGGCACTTGGCGTCTTGGCGCTGCGACTGGCGGGACTTGGCGTGGAGGGTCTTGGTCTTGGCGTGGAGGGTCTTGGTCTTGGACTTGGCGTGGAGGGTCTTGGTCTTGGCGTGGAGGGTCTTGGTCTTGAAGTGGAGGAGCTGGTGCTAGCCTTGGTGCGGCGACAGGTGCTAGCCGTGGAGCTAGCCTTGGAGCAGCTAGCCGTGGTACTAGCCTTGGAGCAGCTAGCCGTAGTGCTAGCTTTGGAGCAGGTGGAGGTGGCCTAGCTGGGGGTTGCGGCTTGGCAGGTCGGAAGACTGGTGAGGGCGGTCGTGCTGGAGGCTGTGGCTTGACGGGTCGGTAGACTGGTGAGGGCGGTCGTGCTGGAGGCTGTGGCTTGACAGGTCGGTAGACTGGTGGTGGCGGCCGTGAGGGAGGCTGTGGCTTGACATGGTGATGCAGAGCCACACCACCTACACAGCTCCCGACCCCAGCCCCCCCCCCCCCTCAAGGGGCGGATACCAGACGCGCTCCCTGCGGTCTGGAACTCTCTGTAGGGGTGGGCGGGGGAGGGCAGAAATGTCCCCTTTATTTTGGCCACAATATTTTTCTTTATCCCCCACCTGGGGTTGTGTGGGCGGAAAAAAAGAAAAAAATTGTGACGGGGGCGGGACTTGAGTCTTGGGGGGCGGGGCATGAGTCTTGGGAGGCGGGGCATGAGTCTTGGGGGGCGGGGCATGAAATTGGGATGGCTGTGACTGACTAGACCTGAATTCTAAAAACTTATCTTGATAAAGTTTTGTTACGGACATGGAGTCTTTGGTTGGGAGCGGTTGAAAAAAAAGAGATTTGAGGAAAAAAAAATCTTGCTCTGTGATGTCATCCTCCGGTGATGGCGTGACGTCATCCTGGAGCAGCGGGGCTGGCAGCAGCCTGCTTCCGCCCGGAGGGGGAGGAGCTTGCGGGAGTGACGTGTCCTGACTGCTCGCGGAAGTCTTCCCAAACGTCCTCCGTCTTGGGCGACGTTTCCGCGGCTGGGGCGACGTGCCAACGTCGTGGGGCCACATGGAGTTCAATGGCACCATTTCTCCATTTGGCCCCCACATCTGGTCTCTGCGCTCCACGGAGGAGTAGCGTAGCGTTTCCTCCTCCATCGCGCGCAGGAGCTCCCACCTTCCTTCGTCCAATCTTGCGGGAGAACTTTTGTGCTGACGACATCTGTCATGACTAGGACTATGGTGTGGTTTGTTCTCCCGAGGTGCAAGTGAATTGGACTGGTCACGGCATGAAGGTAAATACATAATTTAATAATAACACTCAAATGAACAAAAGGCGCGCTCAAGGCGGATGTACAAACTTGACTAATGAAAACAAAAGACTTGCACGGAGGCAAAAAACTATGAACAATTAAACAAAACACTAACTGTGGCATGAATCGAAACAAAACTTACTTGGCATGGACATGAAGTGCGCAGCGGAGGACAGAGTGTGACAGGGGGCATAAATGCAGGGATGTCGTCAGGACGAACAACAGAAAATGAAAAGCTTAAATAACACAGACATGATTAACGAAAACAGGTGCGTGACTCAAAACGTGAAACAGGTGCGTGACGTGACAGGTGAAAACTAATGGTTGCTATGGTGACAAACAAGAGTGTACAATGAGTCCAAACGTGGAACAGGTGAAACTAATGGGTAATCATGCAAACAAGACAAGGGAGTGAAAAGCCAGAAACTAAACAAAACATGACTTAATACAAAACATGATTACACAGACATGACAACTATTTTGTTCTCTTAAACCTTAGTGGGTGCGGCTAATATATGGAAACATTTTATTTTCTTCTCAAATTTAGTGGGTGCGCCTTATAGTCCGGTGCGGCTATTATGTGGTAGAATGTTTTTCCCCGTAAAATTTGGTGGGTGCGGCTTATAGTCCTGTGCGGCTAATAAATCTAAGACTATTTTTCCCCCTAAAATTTTGCAGGTGCGGCTAATATATGGAAAAAAGTTTTTCCCCCGCTTAAATTTAGTGGGTGCGGCTTATGGTCTGGTGCGGCTATTAGGTGGAAAAATAGAATTTTTCCCTAAAATTTAGTGGGTGTGGCTTATAATCCAGTCCGGTTAATATGTGGAAAACAATTTTTTTCTCAAAAATTTAGTGGGTGTGGTTTATAGTCCAGTGCGGCTAAAACATTTAAAACTATTTTGTTCTCTTAAACCTTAATGGGTGCAGCTAATATATGGAACAATATTATTTTCCCCTCAAATTTAGTGGGTGCGGCTTATAGTCCAGTCTGGTTAATATGTGGAAAGCTATTTTTTTCTCTAAAATTTAGTGGGTGTGGCTTATAGTTCGGTGCGGCTATTATGTGGTAGAATGTTTTTACCCCTAAAATTTAGTGGGTGCGGTTTATAGCCCGGTGCTGCTATTATGTGTGTGTGTGTGTGTGGGGGGGAGGGGAATTCCCCCCTAAAATGTAGTGGGTGCGGCTTATAGTCCGGTGTGGCTAATAAATCTAAGACTCTTTTTCCCCCTAAAATTTTGCAGGTGCGGCTTACATATTGAAAAAAAAATGTCCCCACTTAAATTTAGTAGGTGCGGCTTATGGTCCGGTGCAGCTATTATGTGGGAAAATAAATGTTTCTCAAAGGTTTAGTGGGTGCGCCTTATAGTCTGGTGCAGCTATTATGTGGTAGAATGTTTTTATCCCTAAAATTTAGTGGGTGCGGCTTATATTCCGGTGCGGCTAATAAATCTAAGACTATTTTTCCCCCTAAAATTTTGCGGGTGCAGCTAATATATGAAAAAATAAAAATTCCCCCGTAAATATAGTGGGTGCGGCTTATGGTCCGGTGCGGCTACCATGTGGAAAAATATTTGTTCCCCCTAAAATGTTGTGGATGCGGCTTATAGTCCGGTGCGGCTAATAAATGGAAGACAATTTTTCCCCCTAAAATTTTGCAGGTGCGGCTTACATATTGAAAAAAAAAAGTCCCCACTTAAATTTAGTAGGTGCGGCTTATGGTCCGGTGCAGCTATTATGTGGGGAAATAAATGTTTCTCAAAGGTTTAGTGGGTGCGCCTTATAGTCTGGTGCAGCTATTATGTGGTAGAATGTTTTTATCCCTAAAATTTAGTGGGTGCGGCTTATATTCCGGTGCGGCTAATAAATCTAAGACTATTTTTCCCCCTAAAATTTTGCGGGTGCAGCTAATATATGAAAAAATAAAAATTCCCCCGTAAATATAGTGGGTGCGGCTTATGGTCCGGTGCGGCTACCATGTGGAAAAATATTTGTTCCCCCTAAAATGTTGTGGATGCGGCTTATAGTCCGGTGCGGCTAATAAATGGAAGACAATTTTTTTTTCCCCAGCTTAAATTTTGTGGGTGTGGCTTAAATACCGGTGCGCTTTATAGTCCGGAAAAGACGGTATGTAGTTAATGATGTTGCTTATGTTAGAGTCGGGGTATGTACTGTGGCAGCTAAATACATGACAGTCGGATGACAGCACACAGTAGAGTTTATGTTGACAGCAAGCAGCAATACGCCTCACGTCAACTTAAGCGTGCTGAAGGTTGTCTGCGTACTGTCAGGCCACGTTGGCATCACAACCTGGCAGCTTGGACTCGTTAACTGTGCAGCCTTCAAAAGGCTCTCCTCGACAGGGGCTTATCCCTCGAAGAGTTCCACCCAGGGATTTCCTTCACTTCCCTTTCCATCTCTCTGAATTGCAGCTTTTCATAATCTTCACCGAGTTTGTGCCACCTTTCTTCATGTTGCCTCGCCCTCCACTCGCTTCCGTCACAGGCCTCTCACACGGAGAGAAAGAAAGGCATTTAGTGCTGCCATCTTTTGCAATCCATCTATATTTCACAGGCGTCAAACTCTATTTGAATGATTTGGATATTAACTTTCAACTGGCCGACATGGTAAATAAGTCGGCACTATAGACCACAGAATTGTCCTTAGTTCCCTTTTACACTTCCACACTGGTATATAACTGTTTTCACAAGGCACATCGATTGAGTAATAATAGAATGTATGAACCAATCAATCAATCAGTCAAAGATTTTTTATATAGTCCTTGATCACACACGTCTCAAAAGGCTGCACAAACTACAACGACACCCTCGGATCTGATCCCACATCAGGGCGAGAAAGAACTCAACCCAATGGCAACAATTTGAAACGGCAGATTTTTTGGAAATAAAGGGAAGGTGGTTTACCAGGAGGTCAGAATCGAGGTTAGGTCTTTTGAGCAGAGGATGAATTGCTGTTTTGAATGCGAGGGGAACGGTAAGTCAAAAGGTAATAATATTTAGCACTGACGGTCCTAATTGTATGTAAATAAACATTTACAAAATAACTAATTTCAAAACATATATACAGTATCTGCTACTTATAGTCCGGTGCGGCTAATATATGGAAAAATATTATTTTCCCCTGAAATTTAGTGGGTGCAGCTCATAGTCACACTGTATGTAAAAAAAAAAAAGTTGTATCCCCTAAAACTTAGTGAGTGGGGCTTATAGCCCGGTGCAGCTAATATGTGGAAAATGTTATTTTCCCCTACACTTTAGTGGGTGCGACTTATATAGTCCGGTGCGGCTTATATGTGGAAAACTTGTATTTATTTATTTTGATTTAGTAGATGCGGCTTACAGTCCGGTGTGGCTACTAATTGGAAACTATTATTTTTCCCCTAAAATTTTGTGGGTGTGACTAATATATGGAAAAATATATATTTTTTTTCTCTAAAATTTAGTTGGTGAGGCTTTTCCCACCCATATATTAGCCGGTGCGGCTAATATATGGAAAAATAAAAAGAACATTTTCTAAAATTTAGTTAGTTTTCCCACCCTAAAATTTAGTGGGTGCGGCTAATAAATGGAAAACTTTTATTTATTTATTTTAACTTAGTAGATGCGGCTTATAGTCCGGTGTGGCTACTAAACGGAAACTATTATTTTTCCCCTAAAATTTTGTGGGTGTGGCTTGTAGTGCGGTGCGGCTAATATATGGACATTTTTTATTTATTTTTTCTCTAAAATTTAGTTGGTGAGGCTTTTCCCACCCTAAAATTTAGTGGGTGCGGATTATAGTCCGGTGCGGCTAATAAATGGAAAAATGGTATTTTTTTATTTTAACTTAGTAGGTGCGGCTCATAGTCCGGTGTGGCTAATATATGGAAAAACTTTTTTTTTTCTCTAAAATTTACTTAGTGGGGCTTTTCCCACCCTAAAATTTTGTGAGTGTGGCTTATAGTCAGGTGTGGCTAAAATATGGAAAAATAGAAAAAAAAAATTTTCTCTAAAATTTAGTTGGTGAGTCTTATAGTCCAGTGCGGCTAATATATGGAAAATATGTTTTTCCTCCTAAAGCTTGGTGGGTGCGGCTATTATATGGAAAACTATTTTCTCCTAAATTTTAGTGGGTGCAACTTAATATTAGTCCAGTGCGGCTAATATGTGGGAAACTATTTTTTTTCTCTGAAATTTAGTGGGTGCGGCTTATAGTCCGATGCAGAAAATTCATGGAAAATGTGTATTTATTTATTTTAACTTAGTAGGTGCGGCTTATAGTCCGGTGTGGCTAATATATGGAATTTTTTAATTTTTTTTTCTGTTTAGTTAGTGGGGCTTTTCCCACCCTAAAATTTAGTAGGTGCGGATTATAGTCCGGGCAGCACGCTGGCAGAGGGGTTAGTGCGTCTGCCTCACAAAACGAAGGTCTTGAGTAGTCGTGAGTTCAATCCGGCCTCGGGATCTTTCTGTGTGGAGTTTGCATGTTCTCCCCGTGACTGCGTGGGTTCCCTCCGGGTACTCCGGCTTCCTCCCACCTCCAAAGACATGCACCTGGGGATAGGTTGAGTGGCAACACTAAATTGGCCCTAGTGTGTGAATGTGAGTGTGATTGTTGTCTGTCTATCTGTGTTGGCCCTGCGATGAGGTGGCGACTTGTCCAGAGTGTACGCCGCCTTCCGCCCGATTGTAGCTGAGATCGCCCCCTGCGACCCCAAAGGGAATAAGCGGTAGAAAATGAATGGATGGATGGATTATAGTCCGGTGCGGCTAATACATGGAAAATGTTGATTTTATTTATTTTAACTTAGTAGGTGCAGGTTATAGTCCAATGTGGCTAATAAAGGGAAACTATTATTTTTCCCCCTAAAATTTTGTGGGTGTGGTTTATAGTCCGGTGCGGCTAATACATGGATTTTTTTTTTTTCTGTAAAATTTAGTTAGTGGGGCTTTTCCCACCCTAAAATTGAGTGGGTGCGGATTATAGTCCGGTGCGGCTAATACATGGAAAATGTTGATTTATTTATTTTAACTTAGTAGGTGCGGCTTATAAATCGGCTTGAAAATTAAGGTGTGGCTAATAAATGGAAACTATTATTTTTCGCCTAAAATTTTGTGGGTGTAGCTTATAGTCCGGTGCGGCTAATATATGGAAAATACATTTTAAAAAATCGCAAAAACGTAATGGGCGGGGCTTATAGTGCAGTGCAGCTAATATGTGGAAAATATTATTTTCCCCTACACTTTAGTGGGTGCGGCTTATATAGCCCGGTGCGGCTAATAAACGGAAACTATTATTTTTCCCCTAAAACTTTGTGTGTGTGGCTTATAGTCCAGTGCGGCTAATATATGGAAGAAAAAAAATTTAATTAAAATTTAGTTGGTGAGGCTTATAGTCCAGTGTGGCTAATATATGGAAAACATATAATTTTTCCCCTGCACTTTAATGGGTGCGGCTTATAGTCCGGTGCGACTAATATATTGAAAACTGTTTTTTCCTCTTAAAGCTTGGTGGGTGCGGCTATTTTATGGAAAACTATTTTCCCCTAAATTTGGGAAAATATTTTTTTCTCTGAAGTTTAGTGGGTGCGGCGTATAGTCCGGTGCGGCTGTTATGTGGAAAAGTATTTTTTCTCAAAGATTTAGTGGGTGCGCCTTATAGTCCGGTGCAGCTATAATGTGAAGAAGAAAAAAATTCCACCTAAAATGTAGGCTTATAGTTTGGTGCGGCTAATGAATGCCATAGTCGAGGTTAGGTCTTTTGAGCAGAGGATGAATAATTGCTGTTTAGAATGCTAGTACCAGAGGAAAGTCAAAAGGTAATCATCTTTAGCACTGACGGTCCTAATTGTACAAACAGGAAGTGGGTCAAGTAAACATGATGTGTGTGAGTGCCTGATAACCACCAAAAGTAGCAACTATTTTTCTGAATGACTAAAACGACACCGCTTCGACTATCATATCCAGAAAATCACGAACCTTAAATATTCAGTTTGTTTTGTGTTGAAATTGCTGACTTTGTGATGTAATTTGTATTTGTGGTCGTGACGTATTTTTGTCCGAGAGTCACTCTGGCGATCAAAGCTCCTTTAATATACGTAGCGCTAAATATGACTGGTCCAGGGCAGTAACGCTACACCTGAGGTGTGATTGTGTTAAGTCACACTCATTGCGCACAATGTTTGCTGTGGGTGTTGTTGAAATCCTATATGTGTAAACATATGTAGTTTATTGTGTGAATGAATTATCACTAGATCTTCCTTTTTGTTTCATGTAAAATACACGACGGGCAGTATTAATGTAAAACACAGAATATACTTTTTTAATGTTTATTTTTATGTTCATATTTCGGGTCTGGCAAACCTAAATGAAGGAAGAAGTATAAAGAAATAAAAATGAGGAGGGAAAATATTTCAAAAGAACGAACATCACTCAAACAGAGAATTGCTTTGAGGGCGATAAGCACAACCAGAATGAACACCTACATAAGGCGCACCAGGTTATAAGGCGATTTTTGAGAAAACAAAAGGTTTTTAAGTGCGTCTTATTGTCAAAGTTTTGGTGTTTCTTGCTTACGGGCGTAATTTTATGAACATGCGTCATTTATTGAACATCAAATTGCAGTCTGCACGTATCTCTTATGTGTGACTGCCATCATATAGCAGTCCACACGTATCTCTTATGTGTGACTGCCATCATATTGCAGTCTACACATATCTCTTATGTGTGACTGCTATCATATTGCAGTCCACGCGTATCTCTTATGTGTGACTGCCATCATATTGCAGTCCACTTGTATCTCTTATGTGTGACTGCCATCATATTGCAGTTCACACGTATCTCTTATGTGTGACTGCCATCATATTGCAGTCCACACGTATTTCTCTTATGTGTGACTGCCATCATATTGCAGTCTACACGTATCTCTTATGTGTGACTGCCATCATATTGCAGTCCACACGTATCTCTTATGTGTGACTGCCATCATATTGCAGTCTACACGTATTTCTTATGTGTGACTGCCATCATATTGCAGTCCGAACGTATCTCTTATGTGTGACTGCCATCTACTGGTCGCACTTATCATTACCCCATGTACCACATAGAGTTGCTTTGAGGGCGATAAGCACAACCAGAGTGAATACCTACATAAGGCGCACCGGGTTATAAGGTGATTTTTGAGAAAATAAAAGGTTTTTAAGTGCGTCTTATTGTCAAAGTTTTGGTGTTTCTTGCTTACGGGCGTAATTTATTTAACATATGTCATTTATTGAACATCAAATTGCAGTCTACACGTATCTCTTATGTGTGACTGCCATCGTATTGCAGCCCACAAGTATCTCTTATGTGTGACTGGCATCATATTGCAGTCCTCATGTATCTCTTATGTGTGACTGCCATCATAGTGCAATCTACACATATCTCTTATGTGCAACTGCCATCTACTGGTCACACTTTTCATTACACCATGTACCACATAGAATTGCTTTGAGGGCTATAAGCACAACCAGAATGAATACCTACATAAGGCGCACTGGGTTATAAGGTGATTTTTGAGAAAATAAAAGGTTTTTAAGTGCGTCTTATTGTCAAAGTTTTGGTGTTTCTTGCTTACGGGCGTAATTTATTTAATATGTGTCATTTATTGAACATCAAATTGCAGTCTACACGTATCTCTTATGTGTGACTGCCATCGTATTGCAGCCCACAAGCATCTCTTATGTGTGACTGCCATCATATTGCAGTCCACACGTATCTCTTATGTGTGACTGCCATGTACTGGTCACTCTTATCATTACACCATGTACCACATAGAGTTGCTTTGAGGGCGAGAAGCACAACCAGAATGAATACTTACATAAGGCGCACCGGGTTATAAGGCGATTTTTGAAAAAATAAAAGGTTTTAAGTGCGTCTTATTGTCAAAGTGTTGGTGTTTCTTGCTTACTGGCGTAACTTATTTAACATGTGTCATTTATTGAACATCAAATTGCAGTCTACACGTATCTCTTATGTGTGACTGACATCATATTGCAGTCCACACGTATCTCTTATGTGTGACTGCCATCTACTGGTCACTCTTATCATTACACCATGTACCACATAGAGTTAAGCACAACCAGAATGAATACCTACATAAGGCGCACCGGGTTATAAGGCGATTTTTGAGAAAATAAAATGTTTTTAAGTGCGTCTTATTGTCAAAGTTTTGGTGTTTCTTGCTTACGGGCATATTTAATTGAACTTGCGTCATTTATTGAACATCATATTGCAGACTACTTGTATCTTTTATGTGTGACTGCCATCATATTGCAGTCCACACGTATCTCTTATATGTGACTGCCATCATATTGCAGTCCAAACGTATCTCTTATGTGGGTCTGCCATCATATTGCAGTCCACACGTATCTCTTATGTGTGACTGCCATCATATTGCAGTCCACATGTATCTCTTATGTGTGACTGCCATCATAGTGCAGTCTACACATATCTCTTATGTGCAACTGCCATCTACTGGTCACACTTTTCATTACACCATGTACCACATAGAATTGCTTTGAGGGCGATAAGCACAACCAGAATGAATACCTACATAAGGCGCACCGGGTTATAAGGTGATTTTTGAGAAAATAAAATGTTTTTAAGTGCGTCTTATTGTCAAAGTTTTGGTGTTTCTTGCTTACGGGCATATTTAATTGAACTTGCGTCATTTATTGAACATCATATTGCAGACTACTTGTATCTTTTATGTGTGACTGCCATCATATTGCAGTCCACACGTATCTCTTATGTGTGACTGCCATCATATTGCAGTCCACACGTATCTCTTATGTGGGTCTGCCATTACATTGCAGTCCACACGTATCTCTTATGTGTGACTGCCATCATATTGCAGTCCACATGTATCTCTTATGTGTGACTGCCATCATAGTGCAGTCTACACATATCTCTTATGTGCAACTGCCATCTACTGGTCACACTTTTCATTACACCATGTACCACATAGAAGTGCTTTGAGGGCGATAAGCACAACCAGAATGAATACCTACATAAGGCGCACCGGGTTATAAGATGATTTTTGAGAAAATAAAAGGTTTTTAAGTGCGTCTTATTGTCAAAGTTTTGGTGTTTCTTGCTTACGGGCGTAATTTATTTAACATATGTCATTTATTGAACATCAAATTGCAGTCTACACGTATCTCTTATGTGTGACTGCCATCGTATTGCAGCCCACAAGTATCTCTTATGTGTGACTGGCATCATATTGCAGTCCTCATGTATCTCTTATGTGTGACTGCCATCATAGTGCAATCTACACATATCTCTTATGTGCAACTGCCATCTACTGGTCACACTTTTCATTACACCATGTACCACATAGAATTGCTTTGAGGGCTATAAGCACAACCAGAATGAATACCTACATAAGGCGCACTGGGTTATAAGGTGATTTTTGAGAAAATAAAAGGTTTTTAAGTGCGTCTTATTGTCAAAGTTTTGGTGTTTCTTGCTTACGGGCGTAATTTATTTAATATGTGTCATTTATTGAACATCAAATTGCAGTCTACACGTATCTCTTATGTGTGACTGCCATCGTATTGCAGCCCACAAGCATCTCTTATGTGTGACTGCCATCATATTGCAGTCCACACGTATCTCTTATGTGTGACTGCCATGTACTGGTCACTCTTATCATTACACCATGTACCACATAGAGTTGCTTTGAGGGCGAGAAGCACAACCAGAATGAATACTTACATAAGGCGCACCGGGTTATAAGGCGATTTTTGAAAAAATAAAAGGTTTTAAGTGCGTCTTATTGTCAAAGTGTTGGTGTTTCTTGCTTACTGGCGTAACTTATTTAACATGTGTCATTTATTGAACATCAAATTGCAGTCTACACGTATCTCTTATGTGTGACTGACATCATATTGCAGTCCACACGTATCTCTTATGTGTGACTGCCATCTACTGGTCACTCTTATCATTACACCATGTACCACATAGAGTTAAGCACAACCAGAATGAATACCTACATAAGGCGCACCGGGTTATAAGGCGATTTTTGAGAAAATAAAATGTTTTTAAGTGCGTCTTATTGTCAAAGTTTTGGTGTTTCTTGCTTACGGGCATATTTAATTGAACTTGCGTCATTTATTGAACATCATATTGCAGACTACTTGTATCTTTTATGTGTGACTGCCATCATATTGCAGTCCACACGTATCTCTTATATGTGACTGCCATCATATTGCAGTCCAAACGTATCTCTTATGTGGGTCTGCCATCATATTGCAGTCCACACGTATCTCTTATGTGTGACTGCCATCATATTGCAGTCCACATGTATCTCTTATGTGTGACTGCCATCATAGTGCAGTCTACACATATCTCTTATGTGCAACTGCCATCTACTGGTCACACTTTTCATTACACCATGTACCACATAGAATTGCTTTGAGGGCGATAAGCACAACCAGAATGAATACCTACATAAGGCGCACCGGGTTATAAGGTGATTTTTGAGAAAATAAAATGTTTTTAAGTGCGTCTTATTGTCAAAGTTTTGGTGTTTCTTGCTTACGGGCATATTTAATTGAACTTGCGTCATTTATTGAACATCATATTGCAGACTACTTGTATCTTTTATGTGTGACTGCCATCATATTGCAGTCCACACGTATCTCTTATGTGTGACTGCCATCATATTGCAGTCCACACGTATCTCTTATGTGGGTCTGCCATTACATTGCAGTCCACACGTATCTCTTATGTGTGACTGCCATCATATTGCAGTCCACATGTATCTCTTATGTGTGACTGCCATCATAGTGCAGTCTACACATATCTCTTATGTGCAACTGCCATCTACTGGTCACACTTTTCATTACACCATGTACCACATAGAAGTGCTTTGAGGGCGATAAGCACAACCAGAATGAATACCTACATAAGGCGCACCGGGTTATAAGATGATTTTTGAGAAAATAAAAGGTTTTTAAGTGCGTCTTATTGTCAAAGTTTTGGTGTTTCTTGCTTACGGGCGTAATTTATTTAACATGTGTCATTTATTGAACATCAAATTGCAGTCTACACGTATCTCTTTTGTGTGACTGCCATCGTATTGCAGCCCACAAGTATCTCTTATGTGTGACTGCCATCATATTGCAGTCCACATGTATCTCTTATGTGTGACTGCCATCATAGTGCAGTCTACACATATCTCTTATGTGCAACTGCCATCTACTGGTCACACTTTTCATTACACCATATACCACATAGAATTGCTTTGAGGGCTATAAGCACAACCAGAATGAATACCTACATAAGGCGCACCGGGTTATAAGGTGATTTTTTGAGAAAATAAAAGGTTTTTAAGTGCGTCTTATTGTCAAAGTTTTGGTGTTTCTTGCTTACGGGCGTAATTTATTTAATATGTGTCATTTATTGAACATCAAATTGCAGTCTACACGTATCTCTTATGTGTGACTGCCATGGTATTGCAGCCCACAAGCATCTCTTTTGTGTGACTGCCATCATATTGCAGTCCACACGTATCTCTTATGTGTGACTGCCATGTACTGGTCACTCTTATCATTACACCATGTACCACATAGAGTTGCTTTGAGGGCGAGAAGCACAACCAGAATGAATACTTACATAAGGCGCACCGGGTTATAAGGCGATTTTTGAAAAAATAAAAGGTTTTAAGTGCGTCTTATTGTCAAAGTGTTGGTGTTTCTTGCTTACTGGCGTAATTTATTTAACATGTGTCATTTATTGAACATCAAATTGCAGTCTACACGTATCTCTTATGTGTGACTGCCGTCGTATTGCAGTCCACACGTATCTCTTATGTGTGACTGCCATCTACTGGTCACTCTTATCATTACACCATGTACCACATAGAGTTAAGCACAACCAGAATGAATACCTACATAAGGCGCACCGGGTTATAAGGCGATTTTTGAGAAAATAAAATGTTTTTAAGTGCGTCTTATTGTCAAAGTTTTGGTGTTTCTTGCTTACGGGCATATTTAATTGAACTTGCGTCATTTATTGAACATCATATTGCAGACTACTTGTATCTTTTATGTGTGACTGCCATCATATTGCAGTCTACATGTATCTCTTATGTGTGACTGCCATCGTATTGCAGCCCACAAGTATCTCTTATGTGTGACTGCCATCATATTGCAGTCCACACGTATCTCTTATGTGTGACTGCCATCTACTGGTCACTCTTATCATTACACCATGTACCACATAGAGTTGCTTTGAGGGTGATAAGCACAACCAGAATGAATACCTACATAAGGTGCACCGGGTTATATGGGGATTTTTGAGAAAATAAAAGGTTTTTAAGTGCGTCTTATTGTCAAAGTTTTGGTGTTTCTTGGTTACGGGCGTAATTTATTGAACATGCGTCATTTATTGAACACCATATATCAGTCTACACGTATCTCTTATGTGTGACTGCCATCATATTGCAGTTCACAAGTATCTCTTATGTGTGATTGCTATGTACTGGTCACACTTATCATTACACCATGTACCACATAGAGTTGCTTTGAGGGCGATAAGCACAACCGGAATTAATACCTACATAAGGCGCGTATCTCACACGTATCTCTTATGTGTGACTGCCATCATATTGCAGTCCACACGTATCTCTTATGTGTGACTGCCATCATATTGCAGTCCACGCGTATCTCTTATGTGTGACTGCCATCATATTGCAGTCCACACATATCTCTTCTGTGTGACTGCCATCATATTGCAGTCCACATGTATATCTTATGTGTGACTGACATCATAGTGCAGTCTACACATATCTCTTATGTGCAACTGCCATCTACTGGTCACACTTTTCATTACACCATGTACCACATAGAATTGCTTTGAGGGCGATAAGCACAACCAGAATGAATACCTACATAAGGCGCACCGGGTTATAAGGCGATTTTTGAGAAATTAAAATGCTTTTAAGTGTGTCTTATTGTCAAAGTTTTGGTGTTTCTTGCTTACGGGCGTCATTTATTGAACATCATATTGCAGTCTACACGTATCTCTTATGTGTGACTGCCATCATATTCCAGTCCACACGTAGCTCTTATGTGTGACTTCCATCATATTGCAGTCCACACGTATCTCTTATGTGTGACTGCCATCTACTAGTCACACTTATCATTACACCATGTACCACAGAGTTGCTTTGAGGGCGATAAGCACAACCAGAATAAATACCTACATAAGGTGCACCTGGTTATAAGGCGATTTTTTAGAAAATAAAAGGTTTTTAAGTGCGTCTTATTGTCCAAAACTACGGTAAATCTTTTTCCTACTGCCTGTCATCCCTTTTGTTCCCTTGAAGAGGACCTTGTAGGCCAATGAGGGAAGCCTGGTCTGCCCTGTGCAATGGATTAGCAGCAGTGACAGGTCATTAAATACCTGGACGCTCAGGCTAATCAGAATGTCAGCAGAGCCGCAACGCCTCGGGAAATTATCGCCTGCGTTCTACCTTTCAAAGCTCATCCGTCCTAATAGTATTGTCAGGGCGCTGGCATTTATATGACCACCTACGGCCCGCTGCAAACGCAAACCGCACCAGCGGGCGTTCATAATTCACGGCGTACACGTTCAGCAAAGCACAACAGCAAATGCAAATCTTTAGAAAGTGAAATGTGTTTACTTTAGCATGTAAGAGTTATGGCGCCGGGACTTGTGGCGTCATTACCTCCACCAGTCAGGGTGTGATTTCCACTCTCCTCGTTTGTCTTTCTGTCCGCCCCGGTGACGGATTCAGCTGGAAAAAAACCCAAAAAAAACAATAGTAAGTGATGAAGAGCCTGTTACAGTTTGGGTAGATGCCTTTCACTAGAAAACTGCATATTTCTTTCTATAAAATGACACATATGATGTTAGTCATTACATACTGTACACTCGCTTTTCTTCCGGCATTCATTTCGGTGCTGCAGTGGCGTGGTGGTGCTCCTCTATGCTGTAATTATGCGTAACATCCAAACTGTCAATGTTCCTCTGTCAGAATAATTGTATGTAAGTTATCACAAAACCTTCTGTTGCCATGAGTTCCCGGCGAGAGGACAAAAGCTGTCTTTGATCTTGACAAGCAAAAGGCTTGTCAAAGTCCACTGTGTATGATGGGAAGCGACATGAAGGTGTCAGTTTCTTTGATCTATTGTGATCCACAGGAAGATCTTGTCTTGACCCGAGATCTACAAAGCGGAGAGGAAGCAGGACCTGACGCAAGCTCCAGGCATCTTTTCTTTGAACTGTTTTGTGACCGAGTGCAACAGATGTTTACGACCCCCTCTCCCCTTAGAAACAGCTGTTGCCATGTAATCAGGGAAAGTCAAAATAAAAGAGGAGGCGTGCAATCCTTCCGTCAGAGTGTGGGACGACACTTTACAAGAGTACAGGTGTACGCGCTCTCCTCATTGAGCTAAATTGAATTCTGTCTCTGTTTAATTCCTTGTTTCTTGTCTGTTTAATAGACATCATTGGGGTTTGAACCTGACATCCTCGTCGCTATATAAATATTAATATATCGTCTGCATGCCTGTTTCCATATTTTCATTCAATCATGTATTTCAGGCAATGACACAAAACAAGTACAAGGTAGACAACACATAATATTATTATTAATATAATGCAAAAGGTGATCCAGGGAGTGAGAAGAAGATAATTTATTTAATCCCAACCCCAGTTCTCCATTCAGTGGTTAATACTTCACTGTTACTTTGTTCAAGGATTATTGTACACATGTTGTGTCATGGTGGCATTACCACAATTATTACACTGTAATAAGGTTGTACAACATGCTGGTACCAATTTAGTGTCGCGGTACTAATTAATCAAAAACGGTACTATAGTCTGTTTGAAAAGTACCGGTTCCCGGGCATGACGGCGCGTCGTCATGTGGTGACATGGCTGGTTTCACGAGCGGAGGAGCATGTTCGGCAGCGCGCGCGCACGGAGTACTTACAAGCAGACACGGTGTATAGACAGAAAAGGGAGAACGGACGCATTTTGGTGTAAAAAGTAAAGATAAAAGTAAAGTTATAACACTGAAACACCCTCAGGAAGAGGTGCTTTAAGACATGGCTAGCTAGCTAGCGGCTAACATCCACCCGCAGTCGGCAGAGTTTTAGCTACTTCTCAATCACTAATCCTCGCCTCCATGGCGACAAATAAAGTACGTTTCTTACACGCACCATTATCACTGGAGGACGAGGAATAGCTAAACATGCTTCACTACACACCGTAAGACAGGGGTGTTAAACTCAAATACAGAGTGGGCCAAAATTTAAAACTAAACAAAGCCGCGGGCCAAGGTTGAACAAATTAACCTTTTAATAGGGACCCAAACAAGTTTTGCATTGAATATTGAACAAGCAAGGCTTATGTAATTTTATAGTGAAATGCAAAATCAAGTTTCAAATAATAATAATAATAATTCAAAAATATCAATGGCATCCATCTCATCCATCCATTTCCTACCGCTTATTCCCTTTGGGGTCGCGGGGGGCGCTGGAGCCTATCTCAGCTACAATCGGGCGGAAGGCGGGGTACATCCTGGACAAGTCGCCACCTCATCGCAGGGCCAACACATATAGACAGATATCAAATAAAATGTAAATAAAGATTGAATGCCTCTTTTCTATTTGCAGCTTTCTGAGGTAAATATCAAAATAAACTTTTTCCACAGGCTAATAATACATTTGAAAATAAAATAACAATAATGAATGAATCTAACATTCAAGCCTTGAAGTAGCAAGAGAAAGTGCATGAATAAAACGTTAATTATTGCTCAGTTTGCTACACTGATTTGCTTTAACACTGAATATTGAACAAGCAACGCTTATATAATTTAATAGTGCAATATCAATTTTCAAAAACGAACGAAAAAAACATCAACGGTATATTAAATACAATTTAAATAAAAAATGGAATGTCTCTTTTCTATTTGCAGCCTTCTGAGGTAAATATCAACATTAACTTTTTCCACAGGCTAATACATTTGAAAATAAAATAACAATGAATAAATCAACCATTCAGCCTTTTTACTGCTCAGTTTACGACACACTGATCTAATCTGATGTGCCCAAGCCAGATACCTGCCATCTTTTCTGGGATGCTAGTTCATTAATGTCGGGGCTCAGGTGGGCGGTGTTGGGGGGGCGGGGTTTGGTGGTAGCGGGGGGTGTATATTGTAGCGTCCCGGAAGAGTTAGTGCTGCAAGGGGTTCTGGGTATTTGTTCTGTTGTGTTTATGTTGTGTTACAGTGCGGATGTTCTCCCGAAATGTGTTTGTCATTCTTTTTTGGTGCGGTTTCACAGTGTGGCGCATATTGTAACGGTGTTAAAGTTGTTTATGCGGCCACCCTCAGTGTGACCTGTGTGGCTGTTGATCAAGTATGCATTGCATTCATTTATGTGTGTGTAGAAGCCGCATATATCATGTGACAGGGGCCGGCACGCTGTTTGTATGGAGGAAAAGCAGATGTGACGACAGGTTGTAGAGGACACTAAAGGCAGTGCCTTTAAGGCACGCCCCCAATATTGTTGTCTGGGTGGAAATCGGGAGAAATTCGGGAGAATGGTTGCCCCGGGAGACTTTCGAGAGGGGCACTGAAAATCGGGAGGGTTGGCAAGTATGGTGTTACAGCGGCACCGCCGCTGTATAATACCGGCGGGCCAGCTCTAATGTTAATTTGATATTGCCTCAAGGGCCAAATGAAATTACACGGCGGGCCAAATTAGTTTGACACCCATGCCGTAGGAGGATACAATAGCTCATCGGCGTCAGAATGTAAACAAATGCCATGGGTGGATCTACACCTGACATCCACTGTAATGATACCAAGTACAGGAGCGTATCGAGTCGATCTAGTTTTTCCTTTTTTTTTACAACTTATATTTTGATTATAAACTCAGTAAATATGTCCCTGGACACATGAGGACTTTGAATAAGACCAATGTATGATCCTGTAACTATTTGGTATCTGATCGATACCTAAATGTGTGGTATCATCCGAAACTAATGTAAAGTATCAAGGAAGAGAAGCATAAGTGATTATTACATTTTAACAGAAGTGTAGATAGAACATGTTGAAACAGAAAATAAGCAGATATTAACAGTAAATGAACAAGTAAATTAATAATACATTTTTACAGTTTGTACCTCATGATGATTTTTTTGTTCAATTAAAGACAATAATGACATTTTTCTGTGGTCCCCTTTATTTAGAAAAGTATCGAAAGGTATTGAAAAGTATCGAAATACATTTTTGTACCGGTACCAAAATATTGATATCGGGACAACCGTACACTGTAACAATAATTTGTAGCAACAATGTAGGAAGAATGAACAATACCGACAATGGTATGGGACGACATAGCAATAGTGGTAAGGAAACATTGAGCAAGTCAAATTAAAGACCCTCATCTCTACATTTTAATCTCCGTATTGCTGGAAGATGCACAGTATTTTCTGGTCGACTTTTCCGTGGATGCTGGAGAGCAGCGCGATATAACCCACAACGGAGCAATTAAGGAAGCGCAGAAATGCCAACTGTCATGCTCCTGTCCGGGCCTTGAGCCAAACGTGGACACGCTGCCCCGTGTCTGCTTACTTGCTGCCAGCCCGACACGCAGAGACACGCTGCTGGCGGGGAACACAGTAGCATGGCAACCATTCAACGTTCCCCAGCGGGCTCTGGTAAAGAAGAATGTGTACAACTGAGATAACGGATGTGTCTATTTCGAGAATTACGTACAGTAGGGCTTCGTTCCGGAGTGGGGGTAATTATCTGCTGAAAATGATGGAAAGTGCCACTCGACATAGCAACCGACGCTGTGGTCAAAGTCGGGATTGCCACAAAACATATTTTTAGATAGTCAGCACTCTGCTGCCATCTGGTGGCTACAATTAGTCATGTTTCACGACAAATGTGGCCGTATCAATCAAACTTTTTTTATAAAGCGCTTTTGATACATAAAATAAATGCATCACCAAGTGCTTTACAGACTTCAAAACAATACCCCGATGACCAGGTTCAATATCTTTTTACTGGTGAAAGCAACAAGCAGCAGCACACTAGAATGAACTTGACATCAAACAGGATGTCACGGCCTGGGCGCATGGCCCGGGCGCACGTCAGTGCGCATTCATCTGTGTGCTGCGCTGGGCGCACCACTCCGGCTACAGCAAGCAGCTGCAATCAATCGCCAGCAATCAACGCACCGCTGGCTGATGAGAAGACCTGCCTTCTTAAGCCAGCACAACCTGCTATCCTGGGCCAGAACGTAGCGGCCTTTCATGTACAGTAAGCCAAATGTATCTAGCTCCATGCTCTCTCTGTGTTTTCTCCCCCGCCGTGTTTCACTTGTCTCGTGTTTTCCTTGTCGTCATCCAGCAGCAATTGCTCCGTTCCCACGTCACAAGCTTTGTATCTCGTCTCCCCGTATTCCCTCTGGTTCTCTGGCTGCTTCTTGGATCTCGACCTCCCGCCTGGACACGGACTCTGACGCCTCGCTATTGCCCCCGACTACCTGCCTGTCTTACGGACCTTCAAGCCTGCCTTTCCCCTCTAGGACTTCCGCCTCTCGCTCAACACTACGGGTAACACTCAACATTTAATCCCCACACATAGTCGCACACCATACACATAATTGGGTTATTTACACACGTTATTTATTATTTATATCTATATTGTATATATATAAATAATGATTCAAGCTCCGACCCCAGTGATTCAAGCTCTGCCCCCAGTTATTCAAGCTCCGCCCCCAGTTATTCAAGCTCCGCCCCCAGTGATTAAAGCTCTGCCCCCAGTGACTTTGGAATTTTTTTCGGGCTCTCCTCAGCAATCACAGGATGGACTGTTTAGCATAGCTAAAGGGGAGGCAGTATCTACCGGCTTCCTGGCCTCCCGCCTCCCACCCTTTGTGACTGTTCCACAGTTGGCAGGAAGCGTCTGGCATCCCCTGTCAGAGGAGGGGGATGGTGCTGGTGGCTGTGCTGGTGGGGTAGCACATCTGCGGCCTGCTAAACCGCAGCCCCCAGCCAGACCACCACCGCCTGTCCTTCGGCTTACCAAGCCGCAACCACCGGCCGAACCACCACCACCTGTTTTTCGACAGACCAAGCCGCAACCACCAGCCAGACCACCACCACCTGTTTTTTGACAGATCAAGCCGAAACCACCAGCCAGACCACCACCACCTGTTCTTCGACAGGCAAAACCGCAACTTCCAGCCAGACCAACCCCACCTGCTCCAAGGCTGGTCCCCGAACCAGCACCCGCTCCAAGACTGGTCCTTGAAACAGCACCCACTCCTAGGCTGGTCCCCGAACTAGCACCACAGCCAGCGTCTACTTCAGCACCACGGCCGGCGCCTGTTTCAGCACCACGGCCAGCTCATGCTTCAACACCTCCTTTTAAAAGCACAGACACACACACACTGTGCTCTAATATGAAACGTCTCTCAACTGCAAATGCTCGATTTTTGAAGTTTTAATTAACTACTTTCCCAATTAATTAATGACATTTAAATGTAATTCATTTTTGATAAAGTAACGAGTAACTATAATTAATTACTTTTTAAAAGTTATTTTCAGAACATTGTCAATGACCCACAACCCCAACCTTCTCACACAAACACACACACAAGCATGCACACACGTAGTACACATGCAAACAAATGAATGCATGGCTGAGTACAGAGGAGCCAGGTGAGTAAACACTATCACAGGAGGTCACCAGGATGCTGAGACAAAGCACACTCACAGCACGTAATAAAATAAAATATATGATAAATAAATAGAACTAGGTGAAATCTTGCATAACTATTTAGTAAAGTATGAATACAATTAATAAAAAATTAGGTAAAAACCAAATCAAAAAGGTGGGTCTTAGTCCTGCTCTTAAAAACTTGAACGTTCTCTGCAGCCCTGAGATCCTCCGGCAAGCTGTACCATAGACGGAAAAATGCCATTCCGTGACTGTGTGTCCTGACTTTTGGATAATTAGGAGATGAGTGCCGGGTAGAAGCTAATCTGAAAGATAAGAAGGCCCAATTGTCACGGCTCCAGCGCATTCCAATGGGCACTCATCTTTGCGCTCTGATGAGCGCACCTCCAGGAGTGCACTTCCAGGAGCGCACTTCCAGGAGTGCGCCAAGCGCGTGTCAGTCCGGCGGCAGCAAGCGGCTGCAATCAATCACCAGCAATCAGCGCACCTGCCTTCACAAGCCTGCACAACCTGCTATCCGGCGCCAGAACGTAGCTACCTGTCTTGTACAGTAAGCCGTATATATGCTCCATGCAATCCTGCTCTCTCTGTTTCCTCCTCCATGTTTCATTGTGCGTTGTCCTGTGTCGTGTCGTTCCTGCAGCAAACCGCCGTTCCCGCGTGACGAGCTGTGTGTCTCGTGTTCCCCGTTGTTCCTCTCTGGTTCTCTGGCTATCCCTCTTGGATCTCGACCTACCGCCTGGACACGGACCTCTGACGCCTCGCTATCACCCCCGACTACCCGCTTGTCTCACGGATCTTCAAGCCTGCCCTGCCCCTTTTGGACTTGCCTCTCGCTCGACACTCCGGTAACACTCTACAGCTAATCTCCACACATAGATGCACACACATACACATTTTGATTATTTACACACTTCATTTATTATTTATATATGTTATGTACATATATATAGAGAGAGAGAGTTAAGTACTACGCCCACGCTGTCTGTGCCATCTACTCCCTCTGTGCATATAACACCAATACCATACAAATATTTATAAACAATAAGAAAAAAAAAATTAAATTGATCCAGAACATATTTTAAAACTGATGTAATGTGGGCCTGTCTTCTGGTCTTCGTCAGGACATGTGCTGATGAATTTTGTAGTAGTTGTAAAGGTGCACTAACCTTTTTAATCCAGGGCGTTACAATAATCTATACAACTCATAATAAAAGCATGCATTAGTGTCCAAGTGTTGCTCTGAGAGAGAATTAGGCAAACTCTGGCTATATTCCAAAGATGATAAAAACTTATTTTTGTTATATTTTTGATAGAGTAATCCTCTTCCTACTGTGTATGTTGATTGGTTGTGCTTATCAGCGTATAACACCAAACAGATATTTCCTAAATTTACAGTATATACATTTAACCTCCAAGGCAGATTTGTTATGTCCATTTTTTTGCCAAATTTTTTTTGTAAAATCTGGTTTAAAAAGGAAAAAAGTAAACATTTTAGTTCTCAACAGAATCAACAGAATGGGCATTCAATATTTTATACAATATTTTATACAATCATTTGTTCAATCATTTGTTCATTCCGGCATGGCGTAGTGGGTAGAGCAACCGTGCCAGAAACCTGAGGGTTGCAGGTTCGCTCCCCGCCTCTTACCATCCAAAAATCGCTGCCGTTGTGTCCTTGGGCGGGACATTTCACCCTTTGCCCCCGGTGCCACTCACACCGGTGAATTGAATGATAGGTGGTGGTCGGAGGGGCCGTTGGCGCAAATTGCAGCCACGCTTCCGTCAGTTTACCCCAGGGCAGCTGTGGCTATGAAAGTAGCTTACCACCACCAGGTGTGAATGATTGATGGGTTCGACATGTAAAGCGACTTAGAAAAGCGCTATATAAATCCCAGTTATTATTATTATTATTATTATTCATGGTCAAGGGCCAATTGGAGCCTATTCTAGCTGACTTTGGGTGAAAGGCGTGGCTGCCCCGGGCTAAATCGGGGTCCTGAACAGAATTGTTTTTGGATGACCAAGCTATCGACCGTGTCCCTCGGGAAGTCCTGTGGGGAGTGCTCAGAGAGTATGGGGTATCGGACTGTCTGATTGTGGCGGTCCGCTCCCTGTACGATCAGTGTCAGAGCTTGGTCCGCATTGCCGGCAGTAAGTTGGACACGTTTCCAGTATCGGACTGTCTGATTGTGGCGGTCCGCTCCCTGTACGATCAGTGTCAGAGCTTGGTCCGCATTGCCGGCAGTAAATCGGACCCGTTTCCAGTGAGGATTGGACTCCGCCAAGGGTGCCCTTTGTCACAGATTCTGTTCATAACTTTTATCGACAGAAATTCTAGGCGCAGTCAGGGCGTTGAGGGGATCTGGTTTTGGTGGTTGCAGGATTAGGTCTCTGCTTTTTGCAGATGATGTAGTCCTGATGGCTTCATCTGGCCAAGATCTTCCGCTCTCACTGGATCGGTTCGCAGCCGAGTGTGAAGGGACTGGGATGAGAATCGGCATATCCAAGGCCAAGTCCATGGTTCTTGCCCGGAAAAGGGTGGAGGAGACCCTGCCCCAAGTGGAGGAGTTCAATTACCTCGGAGTCTTGTTCACGAGTGAGGGAAGAGTGGATCGTGAGATCGACAGGCAGATCAGTGTGGCGTCTTCAGTAATGCGGACGCTGTATCGATCCATTGTGGTGAAGAAGGAGCTGAGTCGGAAGGCAAAGCTCTCAATTTACCGGTCGATCTACGTTCCCATCCTCACCTATGATCATGCGCTTTGGGTTATGACCGAAAGGACAAGATCACTTGTACAAGCGGCTGAAATTAGTTTCCTCAGCCAGGTGGCGGGGCTCTCACTTAGAGATAGGGTGAGAAGCTCTGTCATCCGGGGGGAGCTCAAAGTAAAGCTGCTGCTCCTCCACATGGAGAGGAGTTAGATGAGGTGTTTCGAGCATCTGGTCAGGAAGCCACCCGAATGCCTCCCTAGGGAGGTGTTTACGGGGGCCACGGGGAAGACCCGGGACACGTTGGGAAGACTATGTCTCCCGGCTGGCCTGGGAACACCTCGGGATTCCCCGGGAGGAGATGGACAAAGTGGCTGGGGAGAGGAAAGTCTGGGCTTCCCTGCTTAGGCTGCTTCCCTGCTTAGGCTGCTGCCCAAGCGACCCGACTTTGGATGAGCGGAAGAAGATTGATGGATGGATGGATGACCAAGCTATCACAATTTTTTTCACCCTTTTTTATGTGATTTTTTATTTTATTATTCTAACTTGAAAATACATGTAATGTATGTTTTGTAAATTTCATTCATGGGAAAAAAAATGGTTTGGTTTTAGTGCAAAATAACATAATTTTACATCTCTGTTACTCGTACATTTCCGACTGGGACGCAATCTCGGTAAGCCTCTTTCTGGGCCCAGCACTACACTGTGGGCCACAGGGGACAGGGAGATCTAAATTGCCATCATATACTTATCAGTGACGGAGCAGGAAGGGGCTAGGAACACATTTTGTGTAAAAATGTCACAGAAAGCACAATGTTATTCATTAAATGACATTTTGCATGCACTTATTCACGTAAAACGCCGTCTTGTTCCCACGAGGGTCATAGGGCCTGATGCCTGATCTGCTTAGAGGGATTTGTGGCCCTAATGAGAGGTTGGATACACCTTGCACTGGTAGTCGGTCAAAGTCCATCACAGAACCGAGTTTTGTGTTGAAACTGAATTAGCATATATCCGTTTTGTTATGATACATATTCACACCATTAAAAGCTCGACATCAGGAAATGCCATTAATGTTTGACTTTCATTTGAAATGTACAAAACAAAACAAATAATCCCTTCTAGCGAGGTTTTTTTTTTTAACATCTGGGCACACTGCAGCAGAGCTCTTGTTCATATTTGCCAGAGGGGAGCATGCTGGTTTATTGGGTGAACTTGCACGGTTTCTCATAAAACTGCAATAAAAGCCCATCTGTTAGAAGAGTGATGCTGCAACAGTCTGCGGAAATGAACCCACTAATGTGCTCCTACCTTCCAAGAACTCTTCTTTTTCCCCTCTCTTTTATGTTCTCAAAGACTAAATCACACTTTTTGCACTTTTAACTATTGTTTGCATGCTTAGTGACCAGGGGGCGGAACAAGGATTGAAGAAGATCCTGGTGCCTAGCCGAAATTAGTTGAGTTGAGTTGAGTTGGTGTTTATTTGGAACATGCATGCATACAACATGATACATCACACATGCATGCGTACAACATGATACATCACACATGCATGCATACAACATGATACATCACACATGCATGCATACAACATGATACATCACACATGCATGCATACATGATACATCACACACGCATGCATACAACATGACACATCACACATGCATGCATACATGATACATCACACATGCATGCATACAACATGATACATCGCACACGCATGCATACAACATGATACATCACACATGCATGCATGCATGATACATCACACACGCATGCATACAACATGATACATCACACATGCATGCATACATGATACATCACACATGCATGCATACAACATGATACATCGCACACGCATGCATACAACATGATACATCACACATGCATGCATGCATGATACATCACACACGCATGCATACAACATGATACATCACACATGCATGCGTACAACATGATACATCACACATGCATGCGTACAACATGATACATCACAAATGCATGCGTACAACATGATACATCACACACGCATGCATACAACATGATACATCACACACGCGTCCATGCAACATGATACATCACACATGCATGCATACAACATGATACATCACACATGCATGCATACATGATACATCACACACGCATGCATAAAACATGATACATCACACACGCATGCATACAACATGATACATCACACATGCATGCATACAACATGATACATCGCACACGCTTGCATACAACTTGATACATCACACATGCACGCATACATGATACATCACACATGCATGCATACATGATACATCACACACGCATGCATAAAACATGATACATCACACATGCATGCATACATGATACATCACACATGCATGCATACAACATGATACATCACACATGCATGCATACATGATACATCACACACGCATGCATAAAACATGATACATCACACATGCATGCATACATGATACATCACACATGCATGCATACAACATGATACATTACACATGCATGCATACATGATACATCACACATGCATGCATACAACATGATACATCACACACGCATGCATACAACATGATACATCACACATGCATGCATACAACATGATACATCGCACACGCTTGCATACAACTTGATACATCACACATGCATGCATACATGATACATCACACATGCATGCATACATGATACATCACACACGCATGCATAAAACATGATACATCACACATGCATGCATACATGATACATCACACATGCATGCATACAACATGATACATCACACATGCATGCATACATGATACATCACACACGCATGCATAAAACATGATACATCACACATGCATGCATACATGATACATCACACATGCATGCATACAACATGATACATCACACATGCATGCATACATGATACATCACACACGCATGCATACAACATGACACATCACACATGCATGCATACATGATACATCACACATGCATGCATACAACATGATACATCGCACACGCATGCATACAACATGATACATCACACATGCATGCATGCATGATACATCACACACGCATGCATACAACATGATACATCACACATGCATGCATACATGATACATCACACATGCATGCATACAACATGATACATCGCACACGCATGCATACAACATGATACATCACACATGCATGCATACATGATACATCACACATGCATGCATACAACATGATACATCACACATGCATGCGTACAACATGATACATCACACATGCATGCGTACAACATGATACATCACAAATGCATGCGTACAACATGATACATCACACACGCATGCATACAACATGATACATCACACACGCGTCCATGCAACATGATACATCACACATGTATGCATACAACATGATACATCACACATGCATGCATACATGATACATCACACACGCATGCATAAAACATGATACATCACACATGCATGCATGCATGATACATCACACATGCATGCATACAACATGATACATTACACATGCATGCATACATGATACATCACACATGCATGCATACAACATGATACATCACACACGCATGCATACAACATGATACATCACACATGCATGCATACAACATGATACATCGCACACGCTTGCATACAACTTGATACATCACACATGCATGCATACATGATACATCACACATGCATGCATACATGATACATCACACACGCATGCATAAAACATGATACATCACACATGCATGCATACATGATACATCACACATGCATGCATACAACATGATACATCACACATGCATGCATACATGATACATCACACACGCATGCATAAAACATGATACATCACACATGCATGCATACATGATACATCACACATGCATGCATACAACATGATACATTACACATGCATGCATACATGATACATCACACATGCATGCATACAACATGATACATCACACACGCATGCATAAAACATGATACATCACACATGCATGCATACATGATACATCGCACACGCATGCATACAACATGATACATCACACATGCATGCATACATGATACATCACACATGCATGCATACAACATGATACATCACACATGCATGCGTACAACATGATACATCACACATGCATGCGTACAACATGATACATCACAAATGCATGCGTACAACATGATACATCACACACGCATGCATACAACATGATACATCACACACGCGTCCATGCAACATGATACATCACACGTGCATGCTTACAACATGATACATCACACATGCATGCATACATGATACATCACACACGCATGCATAAAACATGATACATCACACATGCATGCATACATGATACATCACACATGCATGCATACAACATGATACATTACACATGCATGCATACATGATACATCACACATGCATGCATACAACATGATACATCACACACGCATGCATACAACATGATACATCACACATGCATGCATACAACATGATACATCGCACACGCTTGCATACAACTTGATACATCACACATGCATGCATACATGATACATCACACATGCATGCATACATGATACATCACACACGCATGCATAAAACATGATACATCACACATGCATGCATACATGATACATCACACATGCATGCATACAACATGATACATCACACATGCATGCATACATGATACATCACACACGCATGCATAAAACATGATACATCACACATGCATGCATACATGATACATCACACATGCATGCATACAACATGATACATTACACATGCATGCATACATGATACATCACACATGCATGCATACAACATGATACATCACACACGCATGCATACAACATGATACATCACACATGCATGCATACAACATGATACATCGCACACGCTTGCATACAACTTGATACATCACACATGCATGCATACATGATACATCACACATGCATCCATACAACATGATACATTACACATGCATGCATACATGATACATCACACATGCATGCATACAACATGATACATCGCACATGCATGCATACAACTTGATACATCACACATGCATGCATACATGATACATCACACATGCATGCATACAACATGATACATCACACATGCATGCATACGACATGATACATCACACATGCATGCGTACAACATGATACATCACACATGCATGCGTACAACATGATACATCACACATGCATGCGTACAACATGATACATCACACATGCGTAAAAACAACATGATACATCACACATGCATGCATACAACATGATACATCACACATGCATGCATACAACATGATACATCACACATGCATGCGCACATATACATCACACGTGCATGCATACAACATGATACATCACACATGCATGCGTACAACATGATACATCACACATGCATGCGTACAACATGATACATCACACATGCATGCATACAACATGATACATCACACATGCATGCGTTCACTTCCTGTTCTCAATTTATTCACAATATACTCCATAAGTAATCACATTAAAAATAAATAAGTTATATTTCATATGGTGAGATAAATAAGATGATGTAGAAAATGAATGGATGAATGAAATCAATTCAGAATATTTATCATGGTTCTTCTTCTTTGTACTTTGTAAACACTTTAAGTTTGAAGAGTTTGTTGAAGTGGATCATGTTAGTACATTGTTTTATTTATTTACTTAATCCACTACATCATATAATTCCACATACTGATATACTGAATATTTTAAGTGTTGTACATGTGTACAAATGTTTTAAATTACATGTTTCTCTAAGATTATATTTCTCCTTTTGTTGAGAAGAATTGTTATACATTCTTGGCTAGCAGGTTATAGTTTGCTTTATACATCATTTTAGATGTGTGCAAACTCACTATGTCCTGGAATTTCACTATTTTTGATTCAATGAATAAAGTGTCTGTACCGTATTTTCTGGACTATAAGCCGCACTTAAAATCTTTTTTTTTTTCTCAAAACTCGACAGTGTGCCTTATAACCCGGTGCTCTTAATTTACGACATATGTTTGGTTACTCACCTCGAAGCTATTTTATTTGGTATATGGTGTAATGATAAGTGTAGATGGCAATCAAACATAATATATACATGTCGACTGCACTATGACGGCAATATGACTCAAGTAAACAACACCAACATTGTATATGTTCCATTGAGAATATAGAACTTTACACACGGCGCTCAAAAATATATCAAAATGTTTTAGTAGGACTTTGGTAAGCTATGAAGCCGCACCGCTTGATGGATTGTACTGTGCTTCAACATAGGAGTATTATTATGGTGTGTGTATAAGGTAAGACATACTATCTGGCGTTTTGTTTTGCAATATTATGCAAAAGCAACGTTTCTTACCTTCTGGTACCTGCTGATCTGTATTTGGGATCTGCATAAGTCCTGAAAAATTGGGGATTTGGATTACCTCCAAATTCTTCAGGACAAGCTAAAATCATCAGCCCGGAGGTTGGGTCTTGGGCGCAGTTGGGTGTTCCAACAGGACAATGACCCCAAACACACGTCAAAGGTGGTAAAGGAATGGTTAAATCAGGCTAGAATGAAGGTTTTAGAATGGCCTTTCCAAAGTGGACAATGCTGAAGAAACAAGTCCATGTCAGAAAACCAACACATTTAGCTGAACTGCACCAATTTTGTCAAGCAGAAGCTTGCCAGAAGCTTGTGGATGGCTACCAAAAGCGCCTTATTGCAGTGAATCTTGCCAAGGGACATGTAAGCAAATATTAACATTGCTGTATGTATACTTTTGACCCAGCAGATTTGCTCACATTTTCAGTAGACCCATATTAAATTCATAAAAGAACCAAACTTCATAAATGTTTTTTGTGACCAACAAGTATGTGCTCCAATCACTCTATCACAAAAAAATAAGAGTTGTAGAAATGATTGGAAACTCAAGACAGCCATGACATTATGTCCTTCAAAAGTGTATGTCAACTTTTGATCGCGACTGTATGTATGTGTGTGTATGCATGCATGCTTTGGAGCTCCTGCCTCGAAAGAAAATAACATTTGCCTTGGTGCCTTTATAACTTGCCTTGGTGCCCTAAATTATGAGCTCTAATGCAACACTTGCCTTGACCTTAAAAAGTTAAAAATCGAGGCCTGATGATGCACTACAAAAGTAGTTTGTTTTCAAATAAGTATTTATTGCCGTACATGATGTAAGCGACCTTGCTCAGTATTTAATAGTAACATTAATTCAGGACAATAGGAGTCATTTCCAAATATTAGCTTCGACCGACTTACTGTTGCAAAGATGTCTTGATGGTGAGTCTGCAGGTGACGCTTCAAGTTGGTTATATTTTTCTCGGAGAAAATTAAAATGTGCGTCCATGTGTTTTATTTTTCCCTGTGGAGAAGACATCTTGTATTACGTCTTGTTTTCAGGGTGAAAAATCAAAACAATGTGTCCATTTTAAAGACGCTCGTTCTGATTGGATACACTTTGTGCTTTTCCACCCACCCCACTCCCACCTGCAAGATTGGATTTTGCCTCTGTCAATCTTGTCAAGTCGTTTTTATTCGCTGACTAACTTGTCAATTACTTTCGTCAATTACAGTCTTTTTGAATACGACGCCACTAGCTTGGCAAGCTTATCTAAGGGGAATTTAAAATCTGTGAATACTCAATTATATGTGATTTTTTAAAATGTATTTTTATTTTATTTTATTTTCAATAAATTTGCAAAATAAAATAAAAAATCATTGTCATTATTTGGTATTGTGTGTATAATTTTTTTTTTATTCCATTGCTTAGAGTGATGAATAGGGAATACATGTAAGTAGAAACGCTATGGACAGCTAGAAGACTTCCAGTTGTTGAAAGCACTGAATGGAAGGAAACTGCAGCGCCTGCAATGACCGAATTTGTCGGAAAGATGGCGCCATCAATAAAACACCCTCTTAGTGTTTTTTTTAATAACATTGTTTTTATCATGCAAAGAAAAATCCATAAATTAGCCACTCTGTCTTATAAGCCGCAGGGTTCAAAGTGTAGGGAAAAGTAGTGACTTATAGTCCGTAATTGACGGTACTTAAATGAGTTTTCACGTGAATCCCCCTCATATTTGAGCAGTGGCGGATTTTATTTTGCTGCGGCGATGCACCACAATCATTGACGTGGACGGGAAACCGTCATATTTTAATCAACGTGCTTTTGTTTTCCTTTGTTATCGTCCTAATTTTGTCAGGGGGAAACAGGTCGTTGCCGATTAAGGAAGACGAACATTTTAGTCAACAAGATTAAGACTGATGTCAAACAGCACACACGGTAGACTGCAACAGGCTGATAGAACTAAGAAGTGAAATTGGCTCCCGTATCGTCCTAATGTTGACGGAGCATGAAGGGAGGTAATAGGTGTGTTAGGTTCCACACACAGCGCCCTGTTAGGTATTAATTGACATTTTCAAAGCTATTTCTTTGAGAGTTACATTTGTATTGATCCATAGTACACCAGCGCACACAACGATACTGTTCAACCCAGACAACTACAGCATCCAGAGTCACAGCACCTGTATCACTGTCCCGATCACGGAACAACATACATCATTACTGATAGTAAGCTAACATTAAACTAGCATGCTAACGTCGAACTAGTGTTGTCCCGATACCAATATTTTGGTACCGGTACCAAAAGGAATTTTGATACTTTTCTAAATAAAGGGGACCACAAAAAAATGTCATTATTGTCTTTAGTTGAACAAAAAATCTTAGAGTACATGAAACATATGTTTATTATTGTAATTTAGTCCTTAAATGAAATAGTGAACATACTAGACAACTTGTCTTTTAATAGTAAGTGAAGTGGCATAAAACACTGAAAGTGATTGTTCCTATAACCCCTTTGTTTCAAATGTTTGTTCCACTTGTGGCGCGGGCATCTTGTCTGACTCACACCATATACACAGCCTTCCTTGTCACGAATTCTTCCTTTTCCCGCTATCCATCCACTAATTCAAACTGATCCAGCAGCGCAATTGAAGATTGTTTTATTTACAAAAATCAAGGAACAGAATACTCGGGAAACAAAATGAATGAGCCGAGGTCTACAGACAGGTGAGGTCAAAGACGGTATGCTGGTGCCCGACAGCCAATCACGCGCCCAGCACACTCCTGCCCCTTATAGGCCTGCGTGGGAACTTTTCACCACCTGCAAAGGGTGCACACTGACATACACACATCAATCACTCAAAATAATAAAATAAACATAGATTCAAGTATGGCTCTCTATTTGGCTCCTACACACCGGCCCCTGATTGATCTTTAAAGACTCAATCACATTCATTAATTTAATGCAAAAAAAAGGAGCCTATTCTATAATAAACAAACAAAAGGCAAAGCCTTGAGAGAAAATAAAGTATATACATTACGCCCCTTGTGCGTGTCTTGTGGTCTGGTCTCCATGAGTGACCAGTCAGCCCTCAGCCTCCAGGATGCGGGACAGCTTGGTGATAGGCCTTTCGATGACTGAAGTCTTTGTTTGGAGCTTGACTGACCGGACCAGGTCTCCTCCATCTGGCCGAGTCTCCAGTACTCTGCCCAATGGCCAGGAGCCCAGTGGGGCTGTGGGGTCGACCACCAGGACCACATCTCCCGGCTGCAGGTTGTTCCTTACTTGGGTCCATTACTGTCTTTCCTGCAGAAGCGCCAGGTACTCCCTTGTCCATCTGTGCCAGAAAAGATCAGCCATATACTGGACCTGTTTCCAGCGGCGCCTGGCGTAGAGATCCTTTTTCTCGAAGGTGCCAGGGGGAATGATGGGTTGAGTTTTTAGAAGGAGAATGTGGTTTGCGGTCAGCGGCTCTAAGTCCTGTGGATCTTGGGAGACTGTGGAGAGGGTACGACTGTTGAGAATTCTCTCTTGGGGTAAACTTGCCATTGCGCTAAGGTGCTTTTTCCAATTTGAAAAGGTGGAAAGCAGCTGGCTTGTGGGGGGTTCAGTGTTTACCACTGTCGTGAAGACAGTAGTGTTCTTTCTGACTTCTGGGCCATCCTGTAACACTGACTTGGAGCCCAATGCTTCCTGTGCAGGCCAACTTTCCTCTGCTTTCCATAAGAAGTCAGGGGCATGTATCCATCTCCTTTGCTGCATGAATCTACCAGTACTCAATCCTCTGGAGGCATCATCAGCTGGATTGTCCTTACTGCCCACATACCTCCATTGAGACAGCTTTGTTTTGAGGGTTACACCTTTGTAGGTGGCTGCACAGTCAAAGACCATCCTGAGTTTCTTCTTTTTGGGATGGTACACTCTGTGGTGTGGTATGTACCAAACTTTTGTCTGGCTGAGCTCCTCCTCTGGCACCTCCTCAGCATAGTTGCTTTCCAGAATGTTATTGAGAGATGCAACACACTTCTGTTTGGGTTGCTGGTTCCTTTCCATTTTTCTTTTCAGGCTTTGGAGGCGCTGTTCGGCACTTGGGCGATTGTTGGGCAGGTTGACCGTGGGCTTTCTGAAAGGTACTTTCAGGCTGTTGTGTCCGTCCTGTAGCACTGCCTCATTGGCTATCTCTAAAAACTGTTTGTTTGACAGCTCAGTCTTTTCCTCTGACACTACCTCACTGAACTCCAGGTTATACTGGGAAATTAGAAGCTTCTCCAGATTTGCAACTGAAATACTGTTCACAGTTGCACTCATTGCCTCACTATTCCGACCTCTAAATGGCCCGTTAGCCACCCATCCCAATAGCGTTCTCACTGCATATGGACCCCCACCATGGCTATTTATAACCTCCCATGGCTCTAACAGTTTTGGAGCATTTGTGCCTATCAACAGCTCCACCTTTGAACTGATGCTCGGGAGTATAACATTGCCTAAATATGGCCATGGTGCTATGTCTTCCTATTTGGGGATGCTGCTTTTGGTGACTGGCATTTCTTTCTGTGTGAAGACAACAGGAAGAGGTAGGAAATGATTGTTGCCCAGTGCAGACACTTCTAGCCCAGCTACCATGTGAGTTGAGACAGACTTTTTCTGATTTATGGTCCTTAGTAGGATGTGGGTCTTTACTCCCTTTACGTTCAACTGGGACATGAGCTGTTCAGAACAGAAGCTAGCGGAGGATCCAGGGTCAAGGAGGGCATAAACTGAGAGGACCTGGCTGCCCTTCCCTGCCTTAACTTTGACTGGGACAATGGACAGAACACTCTCTTGGTCCCCGGCCCCTATATGGCCACATAGCTCTGCTCCTGCACTGCTTAAATTTCTAGAGGGCTTTTCTACCTCTTTTAATACCTTGTCTTTCCTGTCATAATGTAAGACACTTGGGTGACATTGTTTACACAGCCTACATGTGTGATGACTTGGACAAACAGAACTCATGTGCCCTATTGAAAGACAGGCAAAGCATATGTGTGACGACCGGGGCGCATTGTGATGCGGGGTTCGTTCTCTCAGGAATGCAGACGGGCGTCAGACACAGCGTGCAGGTAAGAAAGTATTTATTTAATAAATAACTTATACTGAAACAAAGAAAAGGATGCTCATAGCACATAAGGCAAAAAACTAAAAGAGCTAGCATGGGAGCTAGAAGGTAAAAAAAAGGAGTTTAGCGTGGAAGCTAACAGGTACAGAGCCAGAAGTCGTCAACTGTTGCATAAAAACAAACTACGAAGCCAGAACGAATGACAGGGAGGACAGACTTAAATAATAATGTCAGTGATGACAAACAGGTGCGTGTCGGGAACAAACGCGGCAGGTGAAAATAATAAGCAGCCATGGCAACAAACTCAGGTGTACAAAACAGGTACTCAAGGAGTCTAAAACTAACCAAAAACACAAGTATCTTGAAAACGTAAATAAAAAATATGATCCGGGCAGCGGATCACAACAGTACCCCCCCCTTAAGGGACAGATTCCAGATGTCCCTTTGAAAAACTAAAACCCCCCCAACTATAACAAAGTTCAAGAGTCCAGGGAGGGTGGAGGGAGGATTTGGCGGAGGGTCGCCAGGTCACATGTCCCCGAATCCACCGGGGACGAGTCAGGTGGCGGCGGCGAATGGAACGCCGCTGCCGGAGGCGAGGCGGGCGACCACGGAAAGGCCACATTTGTGGCTGCCGAGATGGTGGGCGTGAGTGGCACCTGAAGTTCAGCAGCCGGAGAGTTCTGCGACTACGTCTCGGGTGTCGCTGCTGTTTGCGCCACTGGCGTCCATACTCTAACCTCCGAGAGCGCCGCTTGCGCCGCCAGAACACCAGAGGTCGCTGAGACAACGAGGAGAGAGCAGACCTCGCCGTGGAAGCAGGAGGAAGCGTCGTCGTCGCCGTGGAAGCAGGAGGAAGCGTCGTCGTCGCCGTGGAAACAGGAAGCGTCGTCGTCGCCGTGGAAACAGGAGGCGTCGTCGTCGCCGTGGAAACAGGAGGCGTCGTCGTCGCCGTGGAAACAGGAGGCGTCGTTGCCGTGGAAGCAGGAGGCGCCGTCGCCGTGGAAGCAGGAGGCGTCGTCGCCGTGGAAGCAAGAGGCGCCGTCGCCGTGGAAGCAGGAGGCGCCGTCGCCATGGAAGCAGGAGGCGCCGTCGCCATGGAAGCAGGAGGCGCCGTCGCCATGGAAGTAGGAGGCGCCGTCGGCGTGGGCGGAGCCAGAGGCAGAGCAGGCGGCTCGTCTGTCGGCGTGGGCGGAGCCGGAGGCGGAGCCGGAGGCGGAGCCGGAGGCGGAGCAGGCGGCTCGTCTGTCGGCGTGGGCGGAGCCAGAGGCGGAGCAGGCGGCTCGTCTGACGGCGTGGGCGGAGCCAGAGGCGGAGCAGGCGGCTCGTCTGTCGGCGTGGGAGGAGCCAGAGGCGGAGCAGGCGGCTCGTCTGTCGGCGTGGGTGGAGCAGGCAACGGAGTATCTGCGGGTGGTGAATGTCTCAGCTGGACTGCTGCGTTGGCCGTAGGTGGAATCATCACCTGCAGCGCGGAGAGTATACTGCCCAGCTGTCTCTCCAAAACATCAAGGCGGGCGTCTTGGCGTTCCGCCATGGCATTGACGCAAGCCCCAAGAACGCCAAACTGTTCCTCCTGTTGTCCAAGTTGTTTGGCCTGTTGGTGAATTGCCCTTTTTACTTGGTCGGTCACTGCGGGGTTTCGTGTGCTTTGCAGCGATGGAGCAGGAGGTGGAGAGGATGGTGTTTGCAGGACCACCAGGGTTGATGGTGGCGTCAGAGTGGCGGGCGTCCGGGCTGTCGTTGTCGTTGCCGTGGAAACAGGTGCTGGTACGGAAACCAGACTTGGAGTCGGTGCTGGTGCGGAAACCAGACTTGGAGTCGGTGCTGGTGCGGAAACCAGCCTTGGAGCCGGCGCTGGTGTGGGAACCAGCCTTGGAGCCGGCGCTGGTGTGGGAACCAGCCTTGGAGCCGGCGTTGGTGTGGGAACCAGCTTTGGAGCCGGCGCTGGTGTGGGAACCAGCCTTGGAGCCGGCGCTGGTGTGGGAACCAGCCTTGGAGCCGGCGCTGGTGTGGGAACCAGCCTTTGAGTCGGCACTGGTGTGGGAACCAGCCTTGGAGCAGGAGGTTGTGGCTTAGCACGCCGAAGATCTGGTGGCGGAGGTCGGCATGGAGGTTTGGGCTTGGCTGGGTGCAGCTGTGCCCGCCCACTAGCAAAGCACCCAGTACTAGCCCCCCCCTCAAGAAGCGGATCCCAGACGCGTTTTGTGCAGTCTGGAACAGTCTTTAGGGGTGGGAAGGAGGAGGTGAGGAGGGGGGTAGGCTCCTCCCCTTTTAAATGTCCAAATTGTCTATTCATCTCCCCAATATGGGACTGTCGGGATGACCAGGAGGGAGAAAACAGAGGAGTGGGCGGAGTTTGAGCCCTAGGGGGCGGGGCCAAAGTAATTGGGGGCGGAGCTTGAAAACCAGAATGTGACTGGTACTGACTAGACTTGTAATTAACAAAAATGTCCTGATAGTATTTAATTGTTGAATTAAAGTCATTTGGAGGCGGCTGACAGAAAGAATTGACTGAATTTAAAAAAATGTCTTCGTCTATGACGTCATCACCAGTGGACGGGATGACGTCATCCGCACGGGTCTCCAGCTGACTGACAGCCCAATCAGTGAACTGTTTGGCAAAGTGAGTGATGGGATTACCAAACATCGGCGGAGGGGAATCCTGGGCTGGTTTGCTGTGTTCCGGAGGGAAGAATTGCGGGGGTGGCGCGTCTCTGTCGCGAGCTGAAGCCGTCTTGTGCGACTTCCGCCTTCGCTGACGCGTGCGAGCGGGCTGAGAGCGGACCTCCCCGGGCCAGATGGAGTCGATCGGGACCAGAACACCTCCAGGTCCCCATATCATCTCCTCATCTGGATTGCAGCGGAGCGTCTCTGCCTCCATCGCTCGGAGGACCATCCACGCACCTTCTTCATCCACCTCCGTCAGGCCCGATGCGAAAGAACTTCTTTTTGCTGGCTTCGTACTGTGACGACCGGGGCGCATTGTGATGCGGGGTTCGTTCTCTCAGGAATGCAGACGGGCGTCAGACACAGCGTGCAGGTAAGAAAGTATTTATTTAATAAATAACTTATACTGAAACAAAGAAAAGGGTGCTCATAGCACATAAGGCAAAAAACTAAAAGAGCTAGCATGGGAGCTAGAAGGTAAAAAAAGGAGTTTAGCGTGGAAGCTAACAGGTACAGAGCCAGAAGTCGTCAACTGTTGCATAAAAACAAACTACGAAGCCAGAACGAATGACAGGGAGGACAGACTTAAATAATAATGTCAGTGATGACAAACAGGTGCGTGTTGGGAACAAACGCGGCAGGTGAAAATAATAAGCAGCCATGGCAACAAACTCAGGTGTACAAAACAGGTACTCAAGGAGTCCAAAACTAACCAAAAACACAAGTATCTTGAAAACGTAAATAAAAAATATGATCCGGGCAGCGGATCACAACAATATGCCCTGACTCTTTAGGAAACTAAGCTTGTCTCTGTGCTTCTTCTTAATGAACAGTCTACACAACTCTAGTGGGTGTTTGTTTTTACAAAGTGGACAAATGGGCTCTGACTCAGACTCTGGCTTGGACTCCATTGGGCTAATAGTAATACTTGTGGCAAAACTACTACCAGCTGGCTTTGAGTGTTGTGGCTTTACAGAGGGTCTAGCGTTAGCCTTTCCTATGCTGGCTGACTGCTCCTGTACCCTTAGCTCTCCAAAGACTGGATGAGCTGCCACACGAGCTTGCTTTTCTATAAAGCTAACCAGGTCTAAAACCCTCACCCTGCGGTTGTGCTCTTCCTGCTGCTCATATGCTTTGTTGCGCCATTTCTCCTTCAGCTTGAAGGGCAACTTAAACACAATGTTTCTCATATTGGCCACTGTGTCCAATTCGTCCATGTACTCCGTCTCCTCCATGGCATTACAGCAGCTCCTGAGGAACATGGCGTACTCCTGCAAAGATTTGGAATCCTCTGCCCTGATTTGAGGCCAGGTTTGGACCTTATCGAGGTAAGCACAGGCAATTTTAAAGTCATGACCAAAGTTCTCTTTTAACAACCTTTTGGCTTTCTGGTAGCCTCTATCTGGTGACATATATTCACAACTTTTGACTAGCTTTTGAGCATGGCCTTTTGTGTACTGGATGAGAAACTGCAACCTGTCCCTGTCATTGTCAGTTTTACTTTCGACCATGTGTTCAAAGGAATGGATGAATGACTTGTACTCCAAGATTTGTCCATCAAAGAGGGGAACACTTCCTTGTGGGAGAGTGGACAGAAGCTGCTGTTTCACAAGAATCTTTGTCAGTTCATTTTGGGCTTCCAGAATTTTGATCAGCTGATTGTTCTGTGTTGAGCTGGGGATGGCTTGTTGAGGTTGGAACTGGAAACTGGCAGGCACAGCTTGGTGAACGGGGGCCTGCTGGGGATAGAGACCGGCAGGCTGACCTGGGGCCTGCAGAGGTAGAACTGGGACCTGCTGCAGTTGAGTTGGGGCCTGCTGAGGTTGGGGTTGGAGTTGGAGGCTGGCATGCTGAATTGGGGCCTGTTGAGGTTGGAAGCTGGCAGGTGGAACTTGGGGTATAGATGCATCGAACAGAGTAGTGGGGAACTGCATCTGAACTCCTTCCTTGGGCCTAACCACTGGGCCTCCCACAGGTGAACCACACCCTGATGGATCAAATGCTACACCTGTAACCACTGCTCTCTGATCTGCACCATGCTTCACTAAACCTTCTACTTCCCTCAAGTAGTTAATTTTAGCATTAGCCTCCTCTATTTCTGTTTTCAACTCCAAAGCCTCTCTTTTTTTCCTGCACATTAACTCCTGTTCTTCAATACCATGCTTTTCCTGCAACCTTGCTGCCCTGGCTGTCAAAGCAGCCTTCTCCACCTCAACTCTAATCTGCAATGATGAAGAGGAATTATTGGATGACCGTCCTGAACTGGAGGACTTGACTGATGCCTCCCTGCTTGACACTATGCCTGGGTGACCAGTTAGTTCATGCCTATATAGGCTGTCCGCCGCTTCTAAATTGTCCTTAAAATTACCAGTTAATAAATCACTGTCTTTAAATATAGCAATGTCCTCAGGTGGAGGAGCACAGGTGTGGGTTGAAGGGTTTTCAAGATCTGATATCCATCGGGACACCTCAGCTTCAAAGGCATCTATAAGAGCAATTTTAGGCTGATACCATGTTTGGTCATCATCCCTTCGCTCGTCTGGCTCTAAACCTTCAGAATATGATCTGTGCAGAGATTTAAACTCCATTAGGAATTCATTAAACTTGCTCATATTTATTTTCACTTCTTTTAAAGCCTCTGCATCCACCATCAAATTGCGCACAATGTTCATTCGCCTTGTTATGTGTGACATTTTGCCTATTCTGGCGGCGCGCACAAGAGAAGCCTCCTGCGCAATTGTCGTCATTTCCTCTCCTTCGGCTGAATTATTAGCTGACATTTTCCTCTTTTAATCAACAAAAATCCTTCACTTGGTGCATCAAAAAACGTTTACACTTCCAAGCGAATGTAAAAGGTTTCATAAACAGTCTTTATCCTTTTTGGGAATTAAATGTCCGTTCACCGGCCGTCGGGCGCGCGCAAGCCCGTCACCAAATGTTTGTAATGCAACCTTTAAAAATCATTTCGCGGTGATCGCGGTCCCAAAAATAAACTTTTCTTGCATGATAATGTCCAGAAAAACTCACTTTATATTACTATAGAGTCCTTTTAACGAATGAGTTTGATGGTTTATCACAAACCTTAATGAAAGAAGTCCTTTGTTCTCCTGCACCATGCATGTGCTTTTGGCCTTGCTTCCTGTTTGGTGCGCAATCCTGTCGGCTGTACTTCCACAGCGCGTCTTTGACAACTTGAAGTGGCATAAAACACTGAAAGTGATTGTTCCTATAACCCCTTTGTTTCAAATGTTTGTTCCACTTGTGGCGCGGGCATCTTGTCTGACTCACACCATATACATAGCCTTCCTTGTCACGAATTCTTCCTTTTCCCGCTATCCATCCACTAATTCAAACTGATCCAGCAGCGCAATTGAAGATTGTTTTATTTACAAAAATCAAGGAACAGAATACTCGGGAAACAAAATGAATGAGCCGAGGTCTACAGACAGGTGAGGTCAAAGACGGTATGCTGGTGCCCGACTGCCAATCACGCGCCCAGCACGCTCCTGCCCCTTATAGGCCTGCGTGGGAACTTTTCACCACCTGCAAAGGGTCCACACTGACATACACACATCAATCACTCAAAATAATAAAATAAACATAGATTCAAGTATGGCTCTCTATTTGGCTCCTACAGTAAGTAAACAAACAAAGACTCCGAATTAGTCTGCTGACGTATGCAGTAACATATTGTGTCATTTATCTACCTATTATTTTGTCTACATTATGAGGGACAAACTGTAAAAATTGATTATTCATCTACTTGTTCATTTACTGTTAATATCTGCTTATTTACCTGTTTTAACATGTTCTATCTACACTTCTGTTAAAACACAATAATCACTTATTTTTCTCTTGTTTGATACTTTACATTAGTTTTGGATGATATCACACATTTAGGTATCGATCCGATACCAAGTAGTCCCAAGATCATACATTGGTCATATTCAAAGTGTTCATGTGTCCAGGGACGTATTTCCTGACATTATAAACATAAAATTAATTATTTTTTTTTACGTAATAAAGATTTTTTGATGATAAAAAAAATATGGATGTAATCATAGTAGTATCGACTAGACACGCTCTTGTACTTGGTATCATTACAGTGGATGTCAGGTGTAGATCCACCCATGGCATTTGTTTACATTGTGACGCCGGTGAGATATTGTATCCTCCTACGGTGTGTAGTGAAGCATGTTTAGCTATTCCTCGTCCTCCAGTGATAACGTCACTTGGAAGAAACATACTTTATCTGTCGCCATGGAGACAAGGATTAGTGATTTAGAAGTAGCTAAAACTGCGGATGGATGTTAGCTGCTAGCTAGCTAGCCATATCTTAAAGCACTTCTTCCTGAGGGTGTTTCAGTGTTATAACTTCACCTTTATTTTTACTTTTTACACCAAAATGCGTCCATTCTCCCATTTCTGTCTACAAACTGTGTCTGCTTGTAAGTACTCTGTGTGTGCGCGCTGCCCAACATACTCCTCTGCTTGTAAAACCAGCAATGTCATGATGTTCCAACTCATGCACACTACTGAAACACTCTCATACAAACTATTGAAACCCTCTCATACACACTACTGAAACCCTCTCATACACTACTGAAACACTCTCATACACACTACTGAAACACTCTCATTCACACTACTGAAACACTCTCATGCACACTACTGAATCACTCTCACATAATCAACTAAAATGTTTTTCTCTCATACACACACCTGAAAAACTCTGAAATACACTACTGAAACAGTCTCACACACACTACAAAAACGCTCTCATACACACTACTAAAAACCTCTCATGCACAATACTGAAACGCTTATGTATGCCCAACATTTCGCATGAATTACTAAAAAGGCTTTACGACATTTTAGTAAAATGCATAGTTGAAATGCTCTGATATAAAAAGTCAAACTATAACAGTTCAGCGGTGAATATTAAGTACATAAACAGGAAGGCCTTCCTGTCATGTGATGGAAACAGGAAGATTTTACACAAGGAAAAGCACGTTTTTCCCCACATGTATTTCAATAACAATATAGCACAGATATTTTGACAATTTTAGAATAATAAAATAAAACATTTCATTAAACAGGGCAGCACAGTGGAGAGGGGTTAGTGCATCGGCCTCACAATACGAAGGTCCTGAGTAGTCTTGGGTTCAATCCCGGGCTCAGGATCTTTCTGTGTGGAGTTTGCATGTCCTCCCCGTGACTGCGTGGGTTCCCTCCGGGTACTCCGGCTTCCTCCCACCTCCAAAGACATGCACCTGGGGATAGGTTAATTGGCAACACTAAATTGGCCCTAGTGTGTGAATGTGAGTGTGAATGTTGTCTGTCTATCTGTGTTGGCCTTGCAATGAGGTGGCGACTTGTCCAGGGCGTACCCCGCCTTCCGCCCGATTGTAGCTGAGATAGGCTCCAGCGCCCCCCGCAACCCCAAAGGGAATAAGCGGTAGAAAATGGATGGATGGATGGATTTCATTAAACATCTCCAAAATAATTTTCATTTTCAAAAGTGTTACAAAATATTGAAACAAAACTAACAAATAAAGAAAGAAAAACTAAATAAACAAGTAATATGTATGAGAGTGTTTCAGTAGTGTGTGTGAGGTAAAAATATTCAGTTGTTTGTGTGAGAGCGTTTCAGAAGATGTGTGTGGGAGTATTTCAGTAGTGTGTGTAAGTGTTTCAGTAGTGTGTGAGAGTGTTTCAGTAGTGTGTGTCAAAGTGTGTCAGTAGTGTGCGTGAGAGGAAAACATTTCAGTTGTTTATGTGAGATTGTTTCAGTAGTGTGTGTGTGAAGGGGAAACATTCAGTTGTTTGTGAGAGCGTTTCAGAAGTGTGTAGGAGAGTGTTTCAGTAGTGTGTGTGTGAGAGGGAAAAAACATTCAGTTGTTTGTGAGAGCATTTCAGAAGTGTGTAGGAGAGTGTTTCAGTAGTGTGTGTGTGACAGGGAACAAACATTCAGTTGTTTGTGTGAGAGCGTTTCAGAAGTGTGTATGAGTGTTTCAGTAGTGTGTGACAGTGTTTCAGTAGTGTGTGGAAAGTGTTTTAGTAGTGTGTATGAGAGTGTTTCAGTAGTGTGCGTGAGAGGGAAAACACATTCAGTTGTTTGTGTGAGAGCATTTCACAAGTGTGTATGAGAGTGTTTCAGTAGTGTGTGAGAGGATTTCAGTAGTATGTGTGAGACTGTTTCAGTAGTGTGTTTGAGAGTGTTTCTGTAGTGTGTGAGTGTTTCAGTAGTGTGTGAGAGGGTTTCAGTAGTGTGTCTGAGAGTGTTTCAGTAGTGTGTATGCGAGTGTTTCAGTGGTGTGTGTGAGAGTGTTTCAGTAGTGTGTATGAGAGTGTTTCTGTCGTGTGTGTGAGAATGTTTCAGTAGTGTGTATGAGAGTGTTTCAGTAGTGTGTGAGAGTATTTCAGTAGTGTGTAAGAGTGTTTCAATAGTGTGTAAGAGAGTGTTTCAGTAGTGTGTGTGTGAGAGTGTTTCAGCAGTGTGTGAGAGAGAGACTGTTTCAGTCGTGTGTGAGAGTTTTTCAGTAGTGTGTGAGTGTTTCAGTAGTGTGTGTGTGTTTCAGTAGTGTGTGAAAGTGGTTCAGTAGTGTGGAGAGTGTTTCGGTAGTGTGTGAGAGTTTTTCAGTAGTGTGGGTGAGCGTGTTTCAGTAGTGTACAGTATGTGAGAATGTTTCAGTAGTGTGTGTGGGAGTGTTTCAGTAGTATGTGTTTTTCAGTAGTGTGTATGAAAATGTTTCAGTAGTGTGTGTGTGAGAGAAAAACATTTAAGTTGCTCACGTGAGAGCGTTTCAGTAGTGTGTGTGAGAGGGGGAAAAAATTAAGTTGTTTGCGTGAGAGCGTTGCAGACGTGTGTGAGAGTGTTTCAGTAATGTAAGTGAGTGTTTCAGTTGTGTGTGAAAGTGTTTTAATAGTGTGTGGGAGTTTTTCAGTAGTGTGTGTGAGAATGTTTCAGTAGTTTATGAGAGTGTTTCAGTAGTGTATGAGAGTGTTTCAGTCGTGTGTAAGAGTGTTTCAGAAGTGCGTATGAGAGTGTTTCAGTAGTGTATGTGAGCGTATTTCAGTAGTGTGTGTTTTTCAGTAGTGTGTGTTTTTCAGTAGTGTGTATGACAATGTTTCAGTAGTGTGTGAGAGAAAAACGTTTAAGTTGCTTGTGTGAAAGTGTTTCAGTAGTGTGAGTGAGAGGGAAAAAATTCAGTTGTTTGTGTGAGAGTGTTTCAGAAGTGTGTGTGAAAGTGTTTCAGTAGTGTGTATGAGCGTGTTTCCTTAGTGTGTGTGAGAGTGTTTCAGTAGTGTGAATGAGAGAAAAAGATGTGAGAGCGTTTCAGTATAAAAGAGGTAATTTTGAATAATGTCCCTAACAGCCCTTCACACCGCGTTGCTTTTTGCCTTTGATGAGACAGAATACACAATATTCATCACCAGCACAAGCTGATCCATCTCTATTCATGGCGTCTTCCTGTCAAGCTACATTAGCCCTGGGAGGAAGGCGACCTGCAGAGAGACGCTTAATGTGCCGCGGCGGCTGCTAGTTGACATCTTCGCTTCTCAGCCCCAGCCGCTACCAATTGTGCCAGAAATGAACAGCGAAGACTCACTGGAGCGTGAAGCCACATCCAGTCAACCAAGAAATGATGCTGCCGTTTTTTTTTTTGTTGGCCATCATATAATTTTTTCCTAAATGGTCAGCGAGATGACAGAGACAAAGAGCGGCTGGTCAACCATCTGTCTTATCACAAAGTGATGAATTCTGCGGGGTGTGAAAACACTTTGCTCCACTTGAGAACCGGAGGGTTTAGGGCCAGACTTCATAAATGGTGTTGGGTGGCTAAATGACATTTCATCAGGGGAAAACAATTGATGGATTTAACCCTTTCCAGTCTGCTGCTTTTGGTGAGAGTAAATGAGGGACCGTCTATTTTGCTGTCCGACTCCAATATTGGACAACGGTGCTGGACAGCCTGCGGGGGCGCCGTAGAGGGGAGGAGAGTTCATATGTCCTGTCCAGAGATGCCCATGTCTGCTACACTACTGAAACCCTCTCATACACACTACTGAAACCCTCTCATACACACTACTAAGACCCTGTCATACACACTACTGAAACCTTCTCATACACTACTGAAACCCTCTCACACACACCACTGAAACTCTCACACAAACTACTGAAACACTCTCATTTACACTATTGAAACCCTCTCATACACACTACTGAAACCCTCTCATACACACTACTGACACACTCTCATACACACTACTGAAATCCTCTCATACACACTACTGACACACTCTCATACAAACTACTGGAACCCTCTCATACACACTACTGAAACCCTCTCTTACACACTACTGAAACCCTCTCATACACTACTGAAACCCTCACGCACACCACCGCAACTCTCACAGACTACTGAAACACTGTTCTTCACACTATTGAAACCCTCTCATACACACTACTGAAAAACACTCATCCAATCTACTGAAACCCTCTCATACACTACTGAAACCCTCTCATACACAGTACTGAAACACTCTCATGCATACTACTGAAACACTCTCATACACACTACTGAAACCCTCTCATACACTACTAAAACCCTCTCATATACAATACTGAAACCTTCTCATACTCTACTGAAACCCTTTCACTCACACCACTGAAACTCTCACACACTACTGAAACACTCTCATTCACACTATTGAAACCCTTTCATACACACTACTGAAACGCTTTCATGCACACTACTGAAACTTTGTCATACACACTACTGAAACCCTCTCTTACACACTACTAAAAACCTCTCATACACTACTGAAACCCTCTCACACATACCACTGAAACTCTCACACACACTACTGAAACACTCTCATTCACACTATTGAAACCCTCTCATGCACACTACTAAAACCCTCTCATACACTACTGAAACCCTCTCACACACCACTGAAACCCTCACACACTACTGAAACACTCTCATGCACACTACTGAAACCCTCTCATACACAATACTGAAACACTCTTATACAAACTACTGAAACCCTCTCATACACACTACTGACACACTCTTATACAAACTACTGGAACCCTCTCATACACACTACTGAAACCCTCATACACACTACTGAAACCCTCTCATACACTACTGAAACCCTCACACACACCACCGAAACTCTCACACACTACTGAAACACTCTCCTTCACACTACTGAAACCCTCTCATTCACACTACTGAAACACTGTCATTTACACTATTGAAACCCTCTCATACACACTACTGACACCCTCTCATACACACTACTGACACACTCTCATACAAACTACTGGAACCCTCTCAAACACTACTGAAACCCTCTCATACACTACTGAAACCCTCTCATACACTACTGAAACACTCACACACACCACCAAAACACTCACACACTACTGAAACACTCTCCTTCACACTACTGAAACCTTCTCATACACACTACTGAAAAACACTCATACAAACTACTGAAACCCTCTCATACACACTACTGAAACCCTCTCATACACAGTACTGAAACACTCTCATGCATACTACTGAAACACTCTCATACACACTACTGAAACCCTCTCATACACACTACTAAAACACTCTCATATACACTACTGAAACCCGATCATACACTACTGAAACACTCTCATGAACACTACTGAAACACTCTCACATGTATACTTCACACAAGAGAAGCTGGAGAAGGACTCTAACACAGAGAATAAGAATAACAACAAAAAGCGCACTCAAAAAGGAGTGAGAAAACAATTATTTAGGATGCACACAGAAGGTGCGGAGGAACAGAAAACGCACACAAAAAGGTGTGGGGCGGAAAAAGTTAACACGACGAAGGCGGCGCCGGAGCAGAGCCACGGGAACGAGAAGAGTGAGTAGAGCCGAGGCAGAGGAGATGAACGCGACTGGAAAGGTGAACCAACAGGATTCTACTGTCGCCGAGGGAATGCACTAGAGAGCTTAAGTCACAGGAGGAAATGGGTAACACAAAACAGAAAGGACACGTGGGAAGAAGAAAAAAGCAGACGGAGGGAGGAACTGCGAGGACTAGAGGGGAATAGGACAGAGACGACAACAACAACAATCAAAAACAACAACAACAACATCAGCAAATACGATATGTACAAATATGATAGCACAAATGATAGCAATAAACCAGTCATTGACGTACATAATAAAACAGAAATAACAATGAACATTATTGCTCTACAAATGGAGCAATAAAAATACCAATAGAAGCAACATATTGATAATGAATAATAATAGTAATTATCTCTATTATCAACATTAAATACATAGACACATAAATGTAGTAAATACTTGGATTACAAAACAAATCAGATTAAGGGGAGGAGAAAAAGGCACGGACTATATTAACCTTATACTTTGTTATGGGGAAAAAAAGAGGTTAAGCTTTAACAGAGTGCTGCGTTTCAACTCGGTTTCCCCCGATTCACGCAAAGTCAAACGGTGCCATATTTTGATACCTTAGTTGCACGTGACATCACATCCAGTTCAAACCCTCGGCGAGGAAACAAGCGCTCAAGCAGCACTCAAAAAACCGACTCCATCAGACTGGCTGTAGGTAATGTCGCAGTTTTCCATGCCAACAAAGCAAGTGTGCCCGACAGACATGCTCCACTTTTCAAAATGCTAGCTTGATGCTAATTTTCATTAGTTTTGCCATATACTTTAGTTCAGGCATTATTAGACATATTGCATGTTTGGTTTCAGAGGTATGCATGAAACATTTTTTTATTGCTACAAACGCATTATCTCAGGATTCTAAGAACATTGCTGTAACATTGAGTAAAAAACAAATGTTTGTGTTTGCAAACCTTACAAAAGCACATGTCTCTAGTAAAACTCACAAATATACTTTAATACAAGCATTATTAGACTTATTGCATTTTTTGGTTTAGGGGTTATGCTTAAAACATTTTGTCAGTGCTTCAAACGCATTATCTCAGGATTCTAAGAACAGTACTGTTGAGTAAAAAAAATATTGTTTGTGTTTGCAAACCTTACAAAAGCACATGTCTCTCGTAAAACTCCCAAATATACATTAATACAGGAATTATTAGACATATTGCATGTTTGGTTTAGTAGTTATGCTTAGAACATGTTTTTATCTCAGGATTCTAAGAACATTACTGTAATATTGAACAAAAAACACATTTTTGTGTTTGCAAACCTTACAAAAGCACATTTCTCTAGTAAAACTCACAAAGATACTTTTTTTCAGGCATTATTAGACATTGCATGTTTGGTTTCGGAGTTATGCTTACAACATTTTTTTATTGCTTCAAACGCATTATCTCAGGATTCTAAAAACATTACTGTAATATTGAGAAAAAAAAAAAGCTTTGTGTTTGCAAACCTTACAAAAGAACATTTCTCTAGTAAAACTCACAAAGATACATGAATTCAGGCATTATTAGACATACTGCATGTTTAGTTCAGGAGTTATGCTTGAGACATTTTTCATTGCTTCAAATGCATTATCTCAGGATTCGAAGAACATTGCTGTAATATTGAAAAAAAAAAAAAATTGTGTTTGCAAACCTTACAAAAGTACATGTCTCTAGTAAAACTCACAAAGACACATTAATTCAGGCATTATTAGACATATTGCATGTTTGGTTTCGGAGTTATGCTTAAAACATTTTTATTGCTTCAAACACATTATCTCAGGATTCTAAGAACATTACTGTAATATTGAGTAAAAAACACATTTTTGTGTTTGAAAACCTTACAAAAGCACGTGTCTCTAGTAAAACTCACAAAGATACTTTAATTCAGGCATTATTATATATATTGCATGTTTGGTTTCGGAGTTATGCTTAGAACATTTTTTTATTGTTTCAAACACATTATCTCAGGATTCAAAGAACATTGCTGTAATTTTGAGTAAAAAACTCATTTTTGTGTTTCCAAACCTTACGAAAGCACATGTCTCTAGTAAAACTCACAAAGATACATGAGTACAAGCATTATTAGACATATTGCATGTTTGGTTTAAGAGTTATGCTTGAAACCATGTGTTATTGCTTCAAACGCATTATCGCAATGAAAATAGTACCTTGTGGTGTGTTTTATAACTCTATATTTATTCGGAACTAGAGATTATTAGCTAACTGTAATTTAAGGTGCAATCTTAGAGCTGTGGATGTCTGGAATGGACAAGAAATAAATTGCTGCAGCTGACATCACGGGAATAGAGCAGGTGCTCACAGGTAATTACTGTACCTCATTATAGTGGGAGCAAAAACAGATAAATGACCTTGCGGGTTTTGGTTCACGTGCACCAGAAAACTGTTATTTATAATCTCTATGTATTCATTTTCTTCACAGTCTTGTTTGTGTGACCGGCCGGTTCCGTCAGAACTCCGATCTGTCAAGACAGGGACTATGGGATGGTTTGTTTTCCCGGAATGCAAAGGAAAGTTAGAGCGGGCAAGGCGTGAAGGTAAGGACATATGTATTCAAACACTAACAAAAGGAACAGCGTGCACAAGGGCGGAAGTACAAACTTGGCTAATGAAAACAAAAGACTAGCACAAAGGCAAAAACTATGAACATGAAATATACAACACTTACTGTGGCATGAAAAACGTGCATGGAACAATGGCTTGGAATGAAAGGTAGCATGGGTAGTAGAGGGTAATCTTGGCATGAAGTGAGCAGAGATAATGTCGCCAGGCTGACTTCCTGGCAACTATGGGCTTAAATAATACAGACATGATTGACAACAGGTGCGCAAGTGCAAAACGTAAAACAGGCGAAACTAATGGTCGCTAGGGTGACAAAACAAACAAGAGTGCACAAAGAGTACAAAAATCAAACCGAACATAAATAACAAAAACATGATCAACAGACATGACACGATCACCTTCCTGTTCCAAGTACCCTGGCGGAATACAAATGGCATGAGGAGTCCAATTGTGGATTTTGAGGTACATTTCTCACAATTTCAAATTTCTAAGTAACTCTCGGTTACATTTAAGACACACTTTACCATGTGCATTTATACCGTATTTTTCGGACTATAAGGTGCACTTAAAATCCTTTCATCCATCCATCCATCCATCCATCTTCTTCCGCTTATCCGAGGTCGGGTCGCGGGGGCAGCAGCCTAAGCAGGGAAACCCAGACTTTCCTCTCCCCAGCCACTTCGTCCAGCTCCTCCCGGGGAATCCCCAGGCGTTCCCAGGCCAGCCGGGAGACATAGTCTTCCCAACGTGTCCTGGGTCTTCCCCGTGGCCTCCTACCGGTTGGACGTGCCCTAAACACCCCCCGAAGGAGGCGTTCGGGTGGCATCCTGACCAGATGCCCGAATTACCTCATCTGGCTCCTCTCGATGTGGAGGAGCAGTGGCTTTACTTTGAGCTCCACTCGGATGGCAGAGCTTCTCACCCTATCTCTAAGAGAGAGCCCCGCCACCCAGCGGAGGAAACTCATTTCGGCCGCCTGTACCCGTGATCTTGTCCTTTCAGTCATAACCCAAAGCTCATGACCATAGGTGAGAATGGGAACGTAGATCGACCGGTAAATTGAGAGCTTTGCCTTCCGGCTCAGCTCCTTCTTCACCACAACAGATAGATACAGCGTCCGCATTACTGAAGACGCCGCACCGATCCGCCTGTCGATCTCACGATCCACTTTTCCCTCACTCGTGAACAAGACTCCTAGGTACTTGAACTCCTCCACTTGGGGCAGAGTCTCTTCCCCAACCCGGAGATGGCACTCCACCCGTTTCCGGGCGAGAACCATGGACTTGGACTTGGAGGTGCTGATTCTCATCCCAGTCGCTTCACACTCGGCTGTGAACCGATCCAGTGAGAGCTGAAGATCCTGGCCAGATGAAGCCATCAGGACCACATCATCTGCAAAAAGCAGAGACCTAATCCTGCAGCCACCAAACCGGATCCCCTCAATGCCTTGACTGCGCCTAGAAATTCTGTCCATAAAAGTTATGAACAGAATCGGTGACAAAGGGCAGCCTTGGCGGAGTCCAACCCTCACTGGAAACGTGTTCGACTTACTGCCGGCAATGCAGACCAAGCTCTGACACTGATCGTACAGGGAGCGGACAGCCACAATCAGACAGTCCGATACCCCATACTCTCTGAGCACTCCCCACAGGACCTCCCGAGGGACACGGTCGAATGCCATCTCCAAGTCCACAAAGCACATGTAGACTGGTTGGACAAACTCCCATGCACCCTCAAGGACCCTGCCGAGAGTATAGAGCTGGTCCACAGTTCCACGACCAGGACGAAAACCACACTGTTCCTCCTGAATCCGAGGTTCGACTATCCGGCGTAGCCTCCTCTCCAGTACACTTGAATAGACCTCACCGGGAAGGCTGAGGAGTGTGATCCCACGATAGTTGGAACACAACCTCCGGTTCCCCTTCTTAAAGAGAGGAACCACCACTCCGGTCTGCCAATCCAGAGGTATCGCCCCCGATGTCCACGCGATGCTGCAGAGTCTTGTCAACCAAGACATCCCCACAGCATCCAGAGCCCTAAGGAACTCCGGGCGGATCTCATCCACCCCCGGGGCCTTGCCATCAAGGAGCTTTTTAACTACCTCAGCAACCTCAGCCCCAGAAATAGGAGAGCCCGCCACAGATTCCCCAAGCACTGCTTCCTCATAGGAAGACGTGTCGGTGGGATTGAGGAGGTCTTCGAAGTATTCCCTCCACCGATCCACAACATCTGCAGTCGAGGTCAGCAGAACACCATCCGCACCATACACGGTGTTGACAGTGCACTGCTTCCCCTTCCTGAGGCGGCGGATGGTGGTTCAGAATCGCTTCGAAGCCGTCCGGAGGTCGTTTTCCATGGCCTCGCCAAACTCTTCCCATGTCCGAGTTTTTGCCTCCGCGACCGCTGAAGCCGCACACCGCTTGACCTGTCGGTACCTGTCCATTGCCTCCGGAGTCCCATGAGCCAAAATAACCCGATTGGACTCCTAGTGCATGAACCAACGGGTTCTAGGATTAACGCCACGACAGGCACCAACTACCTTGCGACCACAGCTCCAGTCAGCCGCCTCGACAATAGAGGCGCGGAACATGGTCCATTCGGACTCAATGTCCAGCACCTCCCTCGTGACATGTTTAAAGTTCTTCCGGAGGTGGGAATTGAAACTCTCTCTGACAGGAGACTCTGCCAGACGTTCCCAGCAGACCCTCACAATGCGTTTGGGCCTGCCAGGTGTGTCCGGCATCCTCCCCCACCATCGCAGCCAACTCACCACCAGGTGGTGATCGGTAGAAAGCTCCGCCCCTCTCTTCACCCGAGTGTCCAAAACATGAGTCCGCAAATCCGATGACACAACTACAAAGTCGATCATGTAACTGCGGCCTAGGGTGTCCTGATGCCAAGTGCACATATGGACACCCTTATGCTTGAACATGGTGTTTGTTGACAATCTGTGACAAGCACAAAAGTCCAATAAAAAAACACCACTCGGGTTCAGATCCGGACGGCCATTCTTCCCAATCACGCCTCTCCAGGTTTCACTGTCGTTGCCAACATGAGCGTTGAAGTCATCCAGTAGGACAAGGGAATCACCCGGGGGAGCACTTTCCAGTACTCCCTCGAGTGTATCCAAAAAGAGTGGTACTCTGAATTGCTGTTTGGTGCGTAAGCACAAACAACAGTCAGGACCCGTTCCCCCACTCGAAGGCGGAGGGAGGCTACCCTCTCGTCCACTGGGTTGAACTCCAACGTGCAGGCTTTGAGCCGGGGGGGGGAACAAGAATTGCTACCCCAGCTCGTCGCCTCTCACTGCGTGCAACGCCAGTGTGGAAGAGAGTCCATCCCCTCTCAAGAGAACTGGTTCCAGAGCCCTTGCTGTGCGTCGAGGTGAGTCCGACTATATCCAGCCGGAACTTCTCTACCTCGCGCACAAGCTCAGGCTCCCTCCCCCCCAGCGAGGTGACGTTCCACGTCCCAAGAGCTAGCTTCTGTAGCCAAGGATCGGACCGCCAAGTGCCCTGCTTTCGGCTGCCGCCCAGCTCACAATGCACCCGACCTCTATGGCACCTCCCATGAGTGGTGAGCCCATTGGAGGGGGGACCCACGTTGCCTCTTCGGGCTGTGTCCGGCCGGGCCCCATGGGGACAGGCTCGGCCACCAGGCGCTCGCCATCGTGCCCCAACTCCGGGCCTGGCTCCAGAGGGGGGCCCCGGTGATCCGCGTCCGGGCGAGGGAAATCTGAATTCTTGTTGTTTCATTCCCATAGAAGTCTTCGAGCTGCTCTTTGTCTGATCCCTCACCTAGGACCTGTTTGTCTTGGGAGACCCTACCAGGGGGCATGAAAGCCCCCGGACAACATAGCTCCTAGGATCATTGGGACACGCAAACTCCTCTACCACGGTAAGGTGGCAGCTCAGAGAGGAGAAATCCTTTCATTTTCTCAAAATTCGACAATGCGCCTTATAACCCTGTGCGCCTAATGTACGGCATACTTCTGGTTGTGCTTACTGACCTCGAAGCAATTTTTTTTGGTACATGGTGTAATGATAAGTGTGACCAGTAGATGGCAGTCAACACGTATCTCTTATGTGTGACTGCCATCTACTGGTCACACTTATCATTACATTATGTACCAAATAAAATTGTTCCGAGGTCAGTAATATTATGATGGCAGTCATACATAAGAGAGACGTGTAGACTGCAATATGACACCAGTAAACAACACCAAAACTTTAAATGTTCCATTGAGAATATAGAACTTTACACACAGCACTCAAAAATCTGTCAAAATGTTTTTAGTACGACTTTGGTAAGGTATGAAGCTGCACCGCTTGATGGATTGTACTGTGCTTCAACATAGGAGTATTATTATGGTGTGTGTATAAGGTAAGACATATTATATGGCGTTATGTTTCACAATATTATGCAAAAGCAACTTTTTTTACCTTCTGGTACCTGCTGATCTGTATTTGGGATCTGCATAAGTCCTGAAAATTTGCAGGTGTCCGCCATTGTAGTCCGTGCCGACACCATAACCGATAAGCTTCTTCTTTTTCTCTATCTTCTTGTTATGGAACATTCATCTTCCACTGTTGCCATTTCTAATATAAAGTAGTGTAAAGTTCTTACTTATATCTGTCCGTAAACTCGCCATGAAAGCACTAAAACATACTGTGTAGTGAGTTTACATTATTCACCCAAGGAACTTTAGTTATTATAGTGTTTTTCACAGGACACATTTCAGGCGTTGTTGTTGCACTAGTGAGCCATGGATGACGAGATGCTGCTCCGTTATTGATTGAAGTAAAGTCTGAATGTCGTTAAAACAGTTGGCTCCATCTTTTGACACTTCTTCCACTCCTATCCTTGCACGCTACACCGCTACAACAAAAGATGAAGAGAGAAGATACTGTCGAAGTGGAGGCATGTGAATAAGTGCGGCCACAAAACGGCGCATCCTGAAGCGACTGTCAGAAAGCGACTTGAAGATGATCTGTAAAACATCATCTATGCAACATTTTGACCAAAGAACCACTATTACATGTTATGTAGACTGTGTTTTTCAACCACTGTGAGATACAGTCTGGTGTGCCGTGGGAGATTATGTCATTTCAGCTATGTGGGTTAAAAATATTTTTTGCAAACCAGTAATTATAATCCGCAAATAATGTGCTGTTGTTGAGTGTCTGTGCTGTCCAGACTGAGCTTGGCAGAGTAACCGTGTAATACTCTTCCATATCAGTAGGTGGCAGCAGGTAGCTAATTGCTTTGTAGATGTCGGAACATGGTTTGTCATGATCACAATATGCAGACGACAGCGGGAGGCAATGTGCAGGTAAAAAAGTATCTAATGCTTAAAACAAAAATAAACAAAAGGTGAGTGCCCCTAAAAAAAAAGCATTGAAGCTTAGGGAAGGCTATGCAGAAAGAAACTACAACTAAACTGGCTACAAACTAAAGAAAAACAGAATGCTGGACGACAGCAAAGACTTACTGTGGAGCAAAGACGACTTTCACAAAGTACATCCGTACATGACATGACAACAATGTCCACAGAAAGAAGGATAGCAACAACTGAAGTAGTCTTGATTGCTAAAACAGCAGGTGTGGGGGACTATCGCTCAAAGGAAGACATGAAACTGCAACAGGAAAATACCAACAAAACAGGAAAAGCCACCAAAATAGGAGCGCAAGACAAGAACTAAAACACTACACACAGGAAAACAGCAAAACCTCAAAATAAGTCACGGCATGATGTGACAGCTGGTGACAGCACACCTACTTTGGGTTAAGTATAGTGATGCATGCTTGGTTATGGTTTGAATTCATATTCCACGATTGCGACAACGACTTGTTATTGTCCAATATCGAGCTACATTTTATAATGATTTCTGTCAGTGGTGTGCCTTCGGATTTTTTCAACGAAAAAAATGTGCCTTGGCTCAAAAAAGGTTGAAAAACACTAATGTAGACCACAGGGAAGTCTTTTACATTTAGAAAATAATCATAATAATATGACCCCTTTAATGCGCCTAATAATCCGCTGCGCCTTATATATGAAAATATACCTGACTAGACCCGTTCATCGGCAGTGCGCCTTATAGTCCAGTTTAATACGGTATTCTTAATTGTGGCTGAGTCTAGAAACTTTTTCAGTGGGATCGTCTGTCTCCATTCCCGCATTACTGCCGCTCGAACCAGACTCAAGGAGCTTGCACGTATTTCTACCTAAAGACCAGGTGAGACCAGGTGAGAAAAGACGTTTTTCCCTCCGTGAAACATCACAATAGTACCAAGAATGTGTAAATTCTGTTGAAAACATCACAAAAGTACAAACCCCGTTTCCATATGAGTTGGGAAATTGTGTTAGATGTAAATATAAACGAAATACAATGATTTGCAAATCCTTTTCAACCCATATTCAATTGAATGCACTACAAAGACAAGATATTTCATGTTCAAACTCATAAACTTTATTTTTTTTTTTGCAAATAATAATTAACTTAGAATTCAATGGCTGCAACACGTGCCAAAATAATTGGGAAAGGGCATGTTCACCACTGTGTTACATAACCTTTCCTTTTAACAACACTCAGTAAATGTTTGGGAACTGAGGAGACACATTTTTTAAGCTTCTCAGGTGAAATTATTTCCCATTCTTGCTGGATGTACAGCTTAAGTTGTTCAACAGTCCGGGGGTCTCCGTTGTGGTATTTTATGCTTCATAATGCGCCACACATTTTCAATGGGAGACAGGTCTGGACTACAGGCAGGCCAGTCTAGTACCCGCATTATTTTACTATGAAGCCACATTGATGTAACACGTGGCTTGGCATTGTCTTACTGATATAAGCAGGGGCTTCCATGATAACGTTGCTTGGTTGGCAACATATGTTGCTCCAAAACCTGTATGTACCTTTCAGCATTAATGGCGCCTTTACAGATGTGTAAGTTACCCATGTCTTGGGCACTAATACACCCCCATACCATCACAGATGCTGGCTTTTCAACTTTGCGCCTATAACAATCTGGATGGTTCTTTTCCTCTTTGGTCCGGAGGACACGACGTCCACAGTTTCCAAAAGCAATTTGAAATGTGGACTCGTCAGACCACAGAACACTTTTCCACTTTGTATCAGTCCACCTTAGATGAGCTTAGGCCCAGCAAAGCCGACGACGTTTCTGGGTGTTGTTGATAAACGGTTTTCACCTTGCATAGGAGAGATTTCACTTGCACTTACAGATGTAGCGACCAACTGTAGTTATTGACAGTGGGTTTCTGAAGTGTTCCTGAGCCCATGTGGTGATATCCTTTACACACTGATGTCGCTTGTTGATGCAGTACAGCCTGAGGGATCAAAGGCCACAGGCTTAGCTGCTTACGTGCAGTGATTTCTCCAGATTCTCTGAACCCTTTGATGATATTACGGACCGTAGATGGGGAAATCCCTAAATGAAAGGTTTTTCTTAAACTGTTCAACAGATTGCTCACGCATTTGTTGACAAAGTGGTGACCCATGCCCCATCCTTGTTTGTGAATGACTGAGCATTTCATGGAATCTACTTTTATACCCAATCATGGCACCCACCTGTTCCCAATTTGCCTGTTCACTTGTGGGATGTTCCAAATAAGTGTTTGATGAGCATTCCTCAACTTTATCAGTATTTATTGCCACCTTTCCCAACTTCTTTGTCACGTGTTGCTGGCATCAAATTCTAAAGTTAATGATTATTTTCAAAAAAAAAATGTTTATCAGTTTAAAGATCAAATTGTTAGGAACTGGTCAAGGGGGTGACCCCGGGATGCAGAGACGAGAGGCAAGTTTGAGTAACAAAAAGGGAATACATTTAATGAGTCCAAAAAGTGTAACAAAAAGCGATGGGGGCAGAAGTGCACTCCATGAAATACTCAAATGAAAACAGGTTCCTCAGTGGTCGGCAGGGGGAGAAGCCAGGGCACACTAAAACACAGGGTAAAGTCCTTGTTGCCTCAAGGAGGCTAGGAAACAAACACAACAACGTTAGGAATTACAGGACTAAGGAAAAACAACATACCAGGACTGACGAGGCGAAGCAGGCACGTGCACGTGGAAGGTGCAGGATAAATTAACCGACAAGAGCCAGCTGTGGGAGGTGAGCTTAAATAGTACTCGGTGGAAATAGGTTGCAGGTGTGCCTTAGTGTCCGCCCCTCGCAGGAGACTAATGAGCTGCGGAAACAAATCACAACACAAGAGAAGGCAGGGAAATAAAAACACAACACAAATATGTTGTCTTTGTAGCATATTCAACTGAATATGGATTGAAAATGATTTGCTAATCATTGCATTCCGTTTATATTTGCATCTAACACAATTTCACAACTCATATGGAAACAAGGTTTGTACCAAGAATGTAAATTATGTGGAAAACAATAGTACCAAGAATGTGTAAATTCTGTGGAAAACAATAGTACAAAGAATGTGTAAATTCTGTGGAAAACATCACAATAGTACCAAGAATATGTAAATTATGTAAAAAAAACCATCACAATAGTACCAAGAATGTGTAAATTATGTGGAAAACATCACAATAGTACCAAGAATGTGTAAATTCTGTGGAAAACATCACAATAGTACCAAGAATGTGTACATTCTGTGGAAAACATCACAATAGTACCAAGAATGTGTAAATTATGTGGGAAACATCAAAATAGTACCAAGAATGTGTAAATTCTGTGGAAAACATCACAATAGTGACAAGAATGTGTAAATTCTGTGGAAAACATCACAATAGTACCAAGAATGTGTAAATTATGTGGAAAACATCACAATAGTACCAAGAATGTGTAAATTATGTGGAAAACATCACAATAATATCAATAATGTGTAAATTATGTGGAAAACATCACAATAGTGCCAATAATGTGTAAATTATGTGGAAAACATCACAATAGTACCAATAATGTGTAAATTATTTGGAAAACATCACAATAGTACCAAGAATGTGTAAATGCTGTGGAAAACATCACAATAGTACCAAGAATGTGTAAGTTCTGTGGAAAACATCACAATAGTATCAAGATTGGTTTCAATTCTGTGGAAAACATCACAATAGTACCAATAATGTGTAAATTCTGTGGAAAACATCACAATAGTACCAAGAATGTGTAAATTCAGTGGAAAACATCAGCAGCCTAAGCAGGGAAGCACAAACTTTTCTCTCCCCAGCCACTTCGTCCAGCTCTTCCCGGGGGCATTCCCAGGCCAGCCGGGAGACATAGTCTTCCCAACGTGTCCTGGGTCTTCCAAAAGTCCAATAACAAAACATCACTCGGGTCCAGATCCAGGCGGAAGTTCTTCCCAATCACGCCTCTCCAGGTTTCACTGTCGTTGCCAATATGAGCGTTGAAGTCCCCCAGTAGAACAAGGGAATCACCCGGGGGAGCACTCTCAAGTACTCCCTCGAGTGAATCCAAAAAGGGTGGGTACTCTGAGCTGCCGTTTGGCGCGTAAGCGCAAACAACAGTCAGTACCCGTCCCCCCACCCGAAGCCGGAGGGAAGCTACCCTCTCGTCCACTGGGTTGAACTCCAACGTGCAGGCTCTGAGCCGGGGGGGAACAAGAATTGCCACCACAGCCTGTCGCCTCTCACTGCCGGCAATGCCAGAGTGGAAGAGAGTCCAGCCCCTCTCGAGAGAACTGGTTCCAGAGCCCTTGCTGTGCGTCAAAGTGAGTCCGACTATATCTAGCCGGAACTTCTCCACCTCGCGCACTAGCTCAGGCTCCTTCCCCCCCAGCGAGGTGACGTTCCACGTCCCAAGAGCTAGCTTCTGTAGCCGAGGATCGGACCGCCAAGTGCCCTGCCTTCGGCTGCCGCCCAGCTCACACTGCACCCGACCTCTATGGCCCCTGCTATGGGTGGTGAGCCCATTGGAGGGGGTACCCACGTTGCCTCTTTGGGCTCTGCCCGGCCGGGCCCCATGGGGACAGGCCCGGCCACCAGGCGCTTGCCATCGTGCCACACCTGCGGGCCTGGCTCCAAAGGGGGGCCTCGGTGACCCGCGTCCGGGCGAGGGAAATCTGGGTCCTTCGTTTTTATTTTTCATGGAGGTCTTCGAGCTGCTCTTTGTCTGATCCCTCACCCAGGACCAGTTTGTCTTGGGAGACCCTACCAGGGGGCATAAAGCCCCCGGACAACATAGCTCCTCGGATCATTGGGACACGCAAACTCCTCTAACACGATAAGGTGGCAGCTCAGAGAGGAGCTTCCACACAGTAGCTGATATATGGCAATATAAGTGCACAATACAATATATGCATTGCCCTATAATCTAACACATATTTTACCTTATTTAATATAAAAATACTCTTAGACATCTTTTTCCGTACATGTGCAATATTAGATTTCCATGTCAGACCGTAATCCAATCCTAAACGATTCAGTGCATTTCTTACTAAAATAAAAAACTAAAAATGAAGTGGTGTGAGTGTGAAATAAATAGTGGATACTGCAGGGGAAGTTTCCTATATTTCTATTATTTCTTTTAAGGGAATGATGTATAAATGAATGATGGATACAAAGTCAACAACAATTCATGGCCAATGCATTCACATCTCATTTGAATAAAGTGCAAACAACACTTTAGGTTGAATTAACGAGAGGAAAACTTTTCTGCTCTCATTTTCAATATTCAAAACATTTTCAGTACAAGAACAAACATTTTAACTGTAGACTAACCTGCTACTTTGGCGGCTATTGTTCCAACATAAAATAATACAATATGCATGTCAAAAATAAAGTGCGACCAACATATCTTCAGTTTGGATTAAATAGCAGAGGTGGGAATCTTTCAACATCTCACAATTCAGTAGCTACGATTAGATTAAAAATCAATTATTGACGCATCGTTAATTTATGTATATTGATGCAGTTTTACATTTATTTTCCTTTCACTAAATAATCGATTAAAGATGCATCAATAATCAATTTTTAATTTGTGTATATTGATGCAGTTTTACGCTTCTTTTTGTTTCACTAAATAAGCAATTAAAAATCGATTATTGATGCATCTTTAATTTATGTATAGTGATGCAGTTTTACATTTATTTTCCTTTCACTAAATAATCGATTAAAAATTGATAATTGATGCATCTTTAATTGATGTATATTGATGCAGTTTTACATTTATTTTTGTTTCACTAAGTAATCGATTAAAGATGCATCAATAATTGATTTTTAATTTGTGTATATTGATGCAGTTTTACGTTTCTTTTTGTTTCACTAAATAATCGATTAAAAATCGATTATTGATCCATCTTTAATTTATGTAAATTGATGCAGTTTTACATTTATTTTCGTTTCACTAAATAATCGATTACAGATGCATCAATAATCAATTTTTTATTTGTGTATATTCATGCAGTTATACATTTCTTTTTGTGTCACTAAATAAGTGATTAAAAATTTATTATTGATGCATCTTTAATTTATGCATAGTGATGCAGTGTCATGTCTGTGTGATCATGTTTTGTTTCATTCATGTTCGGTTTTGTTTTTGGACCTTTTGTTTTGTTTTGTCACCATAGCAACCCATTAGTCTTCACCTGTCACGTCACGCACCTGTTTCACGTTTTGAGTCACGCACCTGTTTTCGTTAATCATGTCTGTAGTATTTAAGTTCTTGTTTTCAGTTTGTCTTTCTGGCAAAATCCCGCATTCTTACCCCTGTCACACTCTGTCTACCTCTGCGCACTTCATGCCATGTCCACGTAAGTTTTTTCTATTAATGCCACAGTTAGTGTTTTTGTCTAATTGTTCACAGTTTTTTGCCCACGTGCAAGTCTTTTTGTTTCATTAGTCAAGATTGTACATCCGCCTTGAGCGCGCTTTTTGTTCCTTTGAGTGTTATTATTAAATATGTATTTACCTTCACGCCATGACCAGTCCAGCTTTACTTGCATCTCGGGAAAACAAACACACCATAGTCCACGTCGTGACATGCAGTTGTACATTTATTTTCCTTTCAGTAAGTAATCGATTAATAATTGATTATTGATGCATCTTTAATTTATGTATATTGATGCAGTTTTACATATCTTTTCGTTTCACTAAATAATCGATTAAAGATACATCAATTTAATTTATTTTTTTTCTTTTTACATTTTTTTTCTTTCCATGATGGCAGGTGAGACAGGGCCTCACCTGCCTCCCCTGACTGCACGTCATATTGATGCAGTTTTACGTTTCTTTTTGTTTAACTAAATAATTGATTAAACATCGATTATTGATGCATCTTTAATGTATGTTTAGTGATGCTGTCAGGTTTGTCCCTGACAGTTTGGTTGTGTTTTAGTTTTTCCTCTGTGTTCTGTCTTTATTTCCTGTAAGCGCCCTTATTTTGGTTCAGTTTCCTGCTAGTCTCCCTGGGCGCTGTTCCCCTCAGCTACGGCTGATTGGCACCTGGCCACACCTGGTGTCAATCAGCCAGCCGCTATTTAGACCTGCTTTGACCTCCAGTCAGTGCTGGAGTATTGTCGATGTGATTGTCGATGTCATCAGCCTGGAATAAACAGCCAGGACTAGTCTTCATGAACAGAATACATACATAGATACTGTATACACATACATACATATATACTGTATACATATACGTACATATATACATACATATATACTGTATACACATACGCACATACATACATATATACTGTATACACAAACATACGTATATACATACATATATACTATATACACATACACACATACATACATATATACTGTATACACATACGCATAAACATACATATATACTGTATAGACATACGTACATACATACATATATACTGTATACACATACGCACATACATACATATATACTGTATACACATACGTACATACATACATACAGACATATATACTGTATACACATACGCACATACATACATGTATACACATAAGTATATACATACATATATACTGTATACACATATGTACATACATACATATATACTGTATACACATACATACATATATACTGTATGCACATACGTATATACATACATATATACACATACGTACATATATACTGTATACATATACGTACATACATACATATATATTGCATACACATACGCACATACATACATATATAAACATACGCACATACATACATATATACTGTGTACACATACATACATACATACATATATACTGTATACAAATACGTATATACATACATATATACTGTATACACATATATACATACATACATATATACTGTATACACATACATATATACATACATATATACTGTATACACATACGTATATACATACATACATATATACCGTATACACACACGTATATACATACATATTTACTGTATACACATACATACATACATACACAAACAATTTCATTATTGTCTTTATTTGAACAAAAAATCTTAGGGTACATGAAACATATGTTTATTATTGTAATTTAGTCCTTAAATAAAATAGTGAACATACTAGACAACTTGTCTTTTAGTCGTAATTAAACAAACAAAGACTCCTAATTAGTCTGCTGACGTATGCAGTAACATATTGTGTCATTTATCTACCTATTATTTTGTCAACATTATAAAGGACAAACTGTAAAAATTGATTATTAATCTACTTCTTCATTTACTGTTAGTATCTGCTTATTTTCTGTTTTAACATGTTCTATCTACACTTCTGTTAAAATGATACCACACATTTGGGTATCGATCCCATACCAAGTAGTTACAGGGTCATACATTGGTCATATTCAAAGTCCTCATGTGTCCAGGGACGTATTTACTGAGTTTATAAACAGAATATGAAGATTTTGTGAGGATAAAAAATATTGATGTAATCATAATAGTATCAACTAGATACGCTCTTGTACTTAATGATAAATAAATGATAAATGGGTTGTACTTAAATAGCGCTTTTCTACCTTCAAGGTACTCAAAGCGCTTTGACACTACTTCCACATTTACCCATTCACACACACATTCACACACTGATGGAGGGAGCTGCCATGCAAGGCGCTAACCAGCACCCATCAGGAGCAAGGGTGAAGTGTCTTGCTCAGGACACAACGGACATGACGAGGTTGGTACTAGGTGGGGATTGAACCTGGGACCCTCGGGTCGCGCACGGCCACTCTTCCACCGCGCCACGCCGTCCCTCTTGTATCATTACAGTGGATGTCAGGTGTAGATCCACCCATGGCATTTGTTTACATTGTGACGCCAGTGAGCTATTGTATCCTCCACGGTGTGTAGTGAAGCATGTTTAGCTATTCCTCCTCCTGCAGTGATAATGCTACTTGGAAGAAACTTACTTTATTTGTCGCCATGGAGACAAGGATTAGTGATTTAGAAGTAGCTAAAACACTGCCAATGGATGGATGTTAGCTGCTAGCTAGCTAGCCATGTCTTAAAGCACCTCTTCCTGAGGGTGTTTCAGTGTTATAACTTCACCTTTATCTTTACTTTTTACACCAAAATGCGTCCATTCTCCCTTTTCTGTCCACACACTGTGTCTGCTTGTAAGTACTCTGTGTTTGTGCGCTGCCTAACATGCTCCTCTGCTCATAAAACCAGCAATGTGACCACGTGACGACGCGCTGTCATGCCTGTTAAAAAATATGGGGATCCGGTACTTTTCAAACAGAGTATAGTACCATTTTTGATTCATTAGTACCGAGATATATACACTAGTACCGGTATACCGTACAACCCTAACGTACGTACATACACACACACGGTGCATACATTCACTGTACAAACACACATACATACTGCACATATACATACATAAATACATATATATTGTATCAAAAGATTATGGGTGTAATGTATTCCTACAAACTAAATTTGCTGAGTGGGTTTATTATTGTGAGTATGTGTGAATTAAATAAAGTATGATACGTATCAAGTTAATAGTTTTCATACCGTCAAGTATCATGTGATTATGTATTGTATTGATGATTAAAAAAAAGATCCTAATGATGTGGCAGGATGGTAAAACATTTTGCGTCTTCTTGCTACTTTTCGGCCACGCACCATGTCCTTAAAAATATATATTTTTTATATAATTAATATTGTTCTTCTTTGCAGATGAATATATTGACCACGCCAAATTGTTTGAATTGTGTCGATGGTGCGTTGTGTTGGAAATAGATTGGCGAAATGAAATGAAACACGGTCATTGATATTTCGGGCGACACTCGAGCTCATGATGCGGACACGTTTGTTACTGGACACTTTCTGACGCGCTTCTGCCTCAGAGACTTTGTACCTGTGAGTAATATGCCACTGTAACTGTTGCCACGTGCTTACATACTGACACATATACTGCAATATTCTTCAATGCTTGTGTGCCATCATGCTCCCACAGTGGCTGCTGTGTTTAGCATTGTTTACATGTTGGTAAAAGACGACGAAAACGCAAGAAAAAAGCAACATTGCGTGCTGAATGACGGACATTTAGATGCCAACTGGCTGTCCATCTCTGCACAAATAGATTTAGATGCCAACTGGCTGTCCATCCCTGCACAAATAGATCCCTGAATCCGCAATGATTCAGTCCAGCGACTAAACCCTCGCATATCCTTCCGCCGGCTAATTGGCGGTGGCTGTGAGCCGCTGCACCTGTCTGCCCACCGCGTCTCATTCCGCCCACGGCGCGCGTCACGTCCACGGCCAGAGCGAGCAGAGTGGGACCCCGCAGCGTGTCGCTCGGTGTTCTCGACGGTTGCTGGGCGACGCGGAGCTGTTCGATTCGACGCACTCCGCCTCATGTGACCATTTCCACGGCACTTGCGCGACACATTTGGAGCGATGAGAGCCATCGTGGGGTTGGCGCACTACGTGGGACTTTACCTTCAACTTCACGCAGCTCTCGTCGCTGGACACGTTGAGCTGGAGAACCATTTATCTGCTAATGGTAAGTTTTCTATATTTCCACACATTATCATTTGTACACGCAGGCGAAGTAAGTTAGTACTAATAATCAACATTAATGATGGTGATTGACGTACTGTACTGTGTCAGGAACGCCCATTGTACAACAAAGATAATATCCCATTGTGTACAAATATACAAAAAAAAAATCGTAACAGTGCTACTGAAAAATGGTAAATTAAAATCATAATAAAATAAAATAAAAATATGGTAGGTCGACTAGATATGTTATAATAAATGTATTTGGGTTTTTTTTCAACAAAAAAACATTTTTTAATTATTTGCTTCTGTCAAATATAGAATAATGTGTTATAAAGGTACATTGTTTCAAAACAATGCTTCAGTTTTGTAAAAATGAAACATTTACTAGTATTATACTTGCCAACCTTGAGACCTCCAATTTCGGGAGATGGGGGTGGGGGGGGGGCGTGGTCGGGCGGGGGCGTGGTTAAGAGGGGAGGAGTATATTTACAGCTAAAATTCACCAAGTCAAGTATTTCATATATATATATATATATATATATACAAATACAAATAATAAATACTTGACTTTCAGTGAAGGTGTAACTTGTACATTATATTTATTCATTGCACACAGACTGATGCATTCAAATGTTTATTTCATTTAATTTTGATGATTTGAAGTGGCAACAAATGAAATTCCAAATTCCGTGTGTCACAAAATTAGAATATTACTTAAGGCTAATACAAAAAAGGGATTTTTAGAAATGTTGGCCAACTGAAAAGTATGAAAATGAAAAATATGAGCATGTACAATACTCAATACTTGGTTGGAGCTCCTTTTGCCTCAATTACTGCGTTAATGCGGCGTGGCATGGAGTCGATGAGTTTCTGGCACTGCTCAGGTGTTATGAGAGCCCAGGTTGCTCTGATAGTGGCCTTCAACTCTTCTGCGTTTTTGGATCTGGCATTCTGCATCTTCCTTTTCACAATACCCCACAGATTTTCTATGGGGCTAAGGTCAGGGGAGTTTAGAACAGAAATACCATGGTCCGTAAACCAGGCACGGGTAGATTTTGCGCTGTGTGCAGGCGCCAAGTCCTGTTGGAACTTGAAATCTCCATCTCCATAGAGCAGGTCAGCAGCAGGAAGCATGAAGTGCTCTAAAACTTGCTGGTAGACGGCTGCGTTGACCCTGGATCTCAGGAAACAGAGTGGACCGACACCAGCAGATGACATGGCACCCCAAACCATCACTGATGGTGGAAACTTTACACTAGACTTCAGGCAACGTGGATCCTGTGCCTCTCCTGTCTTCCTCCAGACTTTGGGACCTCGATTTCCAAAGGAAATGCAAAATTTGCATGGTTGGGTGATGGTTTGGGGTGCCATGTCATCTGCTGGTGTCATTTGTTGCCACTTCAAATCATCAAAATTAAATGAAATAAACATTTGAATGCATCAGTCTGTGTGCAATGAATAAATATAATGTACAAGTTACACCTTTTGAATGCAATTACTGAAATAAATCAAGTTTTTCAAAATATTCTAATTTACTGGCTTTTACCTGTGTATATATATATATATATATATATATATATATATATATAAAAGAAATACTTGAATTTCAGTGTTCATTTATTTACACATATACACACACATAACACTCATCTATCTACTCATTGTTGAGTTAAGGGTTGAATTGTCCATCCTTGTTCTATTCTCTGTCACTATTTTTCTAACCATGCTGAACACCCTCTCTGATGATGCATTGCTGTGTGGCACGCACAAAAGTGATTTCATCAAATGCACTAGAGTCTGGAATCTTCCATCTCTCCCTAGCATGGCCCAAAACCGGTCAATCCTTGCTTCCTGAGGAAAATCTTCACTGCCAAGCACTTGGTAGTCCACTACTTCTTCCCGGAGGCTATCTAGGTCCAATCGCAGCTGCGGCTTGGAACTTACAAGCGTATTTCTTCATCTTACTCGTTGTCGGCGTCGCCATGGCTGTATCTTCCTTGTTCTTCTGCTTCGTCTCCTTGTTGCGTGCGCAGTTGTGCACTGCACTCTCTAAAAGCTGTAGATGTTATTGTCACATATGCATGTACAGTAGATGGCAGTATTGTCCTGTTTAAGAGTGTGACAACATTGCTGTTTACGGCAGACAAACTGCTTTACGGTAGACGAAAACGTGACTGCTGTTGTTGTGTGTTGTTACCGCGCTGGGAGGACGTTAATGAAACTGCCTAACAATAAACCCACATAAGGAACCAAGAACTCGCCCTCGGTCATTCTACAGTTATAACTTTATTGGGCAGGCACGCTGTTTATATCGTGGGAAAGCGGACGTGAAAACAGGCTGTCGACACGTCACTCAGGTCCGCATGGAGCTGGAGGGGGCGTGGCCTCCAGCTCCGCCTGAATTTCGGGAGATTTTCGGGAGAAAATTTGTCCCGGGAGGTTTTCGGGAGAGGCGCTGAATTTCGGGAGTCTCCCGGAAAATCCGGGAGGGTTGGCAAGTATGACTAGTATTAACATTTCAGCCATTTCTCTCGACATTATGCCGATTTGGTCTATTTTTTTATTTTACAGTTTCTTGTTTTGTTAAATTATTTTCCTCCAATTGGCGGGCAAATAAAAGTGTCTGCATGCCGCATGGAGCCCCCCAGACTGCGTGCAAGTGGAATACCTTTTATGTTGACAGTAAAGATTACCACTTTAATTGACATAACAATTTGGTGACCTAAAAATCTAACTTTTAAGTCGTATAATTTCTTTTTTGTTGAGACGGGTGGAAACTTTAAATAATAAGTAGTTACACATTTATATACATACATACACACACACACACATATATATACATATATATATACATATATATATATACATATATATATATATATATATATATATATATATATATACACACACACACACACACACATTTTATACACACATCTATTTATATATAAATACATATATATATATATATATATATATATATATATATATATATATATATATATATATATATATATATATATATATATATATATATATATAATGTGTGTATATGTATAAACCCCGTTTCCATATGAGTTGGGAAATTATGTTAGATGTAAATATAAACAGAATACAATGATTTGCAAATCCTTTTCAACTAATATTCAATTGAATGCACTACAAAGACAAGATATTTCATGTTCAAACTCATAAACTTTATTTTTTTTTGCAAACAATAATCAACTTAGAATTTCATGGCTGCAACACGTGCCAAAGTAGTTGGGAAAGGGCATGTTCACCACTGTGTTACATGGCCTTTCCTTTTAACAACACTCAGTAAACGTTTGGGAACTGAGGAGACACATTTTTTAAGCTTCTCAGGTGGAATTATATGCCATTCTTGCTTGATGTACAGCTTAAGTTGTTCAACAGTCCGGGGGTCTCCGTTGTGGTATTTTAGGCTTCATAATGCGCCACACATTTTCAATGGGAGACAGGTCTAGACTACAGGCAGGCCAGTCTAGTACCTGCACTCTTTTACTATGAAGCCACGTTGATGTAACACGTGGCTTGGCATTGTCTTGCTGAAATAAGCAGGGGCGTCCATGGTAACGTTGCTTGGATGGCAACATATGTTGCTCCAAAACCTGTATGTACCTTTCAGCATTAATGGCGCCTTCACAGATGTGTAAGTGACCCATGTATTGGGCACTAATACACCCCCATACCATCACAGATGCTGGCTTTTCAACTTTGCGCCTATAACAATCCGGATGGTTCTTTTCCTTTTTGGTCCGGAGGACACGACGTCCACAGTTTCCAAAAACAATTTGATATGTGGACTCGTCAGAACACAGAACACTTTTCCACTTTGTATCAGTCTATCTTAGATGAGCTCAGGCCCAGCGAAGCCGACGGCGTTTCTGGGTGTTGTTGATAAACGGTTTTCGCCTTGCATAGGAGAGTTTTAACTTGCACTTACAGATGTATCGACCAACTGTAGTTACTGACAGTGGGTTTCTGAAGTGTTCCTGAGCCCATGTGGTGATATCCTTTACACACTGATGTCACTTGTTGATGCAGTACAGCCTGAGGGATCGAAGGTCACGGGCTTAGCTGCTTACGTGCAGTGATTTCTCCAGATTCTCTGAACCCTCTGATGATATTACGGACCGTAGATGGTTAAATCCCTGAATTCCTTGCAATAGCTGGTTGAGAAAGGTTTTTTTTAAACTGTTCAACAATTTGCTCACGCATTTGTTGACAAAGTGGTGACCCTTGCCCCATCCTTGTTTGTGAATGACTGAGCATTTCATGGAATCTACTTTTATACCCAATCATGGCACCCACCTGTTCCCAATTTGCCTGTTTACCTGTGGGATGTTCCAAATAAGTGTTTGATGAGCATTCCTCAACTTTATTAGTATTTATTGCCACCTTTCCCAACTTCTTTGTCACGTGTTGCTGGCATCAAATTCTAAAATGAATGATTATTTGCCAAAAAAAAAATGGTTATCAGTTTGAACATCAAGTATGTTGTCTCTGTAGCATATTCAACTGAATATGGGTTGAAAATGATTTGCAAATCATTGTATTCCGTTTATATTTACATCTAACACAATTTCCCAACTCATATGGAAACGAGGTTTGTATATACAGTATATATATATATATATATATATATATATATATATATATATATATACATACAGTATATACATATATATATATATATATATATATATATATATACACATACATGTATATCCATATATATATACACATACATGTATGTATATATATATATATATATATATATATATATATAAATATACATATATACTGTGTATATATATACACATATATACTGTGTGTATATATATATATATATATATATATATATATATATATATATATATATATATATATATATACACACGTGTGTGTGTGTATATATATGTGTGTATATATACACACATACATACATCTATTAAGGATGTAACGACATGAACATTTATTGCCACAGTTATTGTTACCAAAATGAGCACAGTTATGATTATTGTGGTATTGTTGAATATGCACATAACATGTTCATACACACACTGAAATCTTTTAACCACATTTTATGAACAAAATAACTAATACATTGACACACAAATTTAATTGGCAGAAAAATCGTTAAATATTGTTCTGTATTCCAAAGAGGCATATTTGTATCTATGTGCTGAAATGTTTATTTGTTCCCATTTTTTAGAATAAACGCAGATTGAGTGTTCACTTTTCCTTACGTCCGTGGTTTGTGACGTCACACAAGTTCATTATCTGTTGTACACAGTTTGGTGTTAGTTCATAAAGTTTGGTGTTATATACCTCCCAGTACAGATAATTCACTCTGAGCGAGCTGTGCTCAGAGAGCAGCGTTTGTAGGTTCCATGTGAATATGTTAGTTACTCACACAGCCATGTCTTTATAGAAGTTTAAATTGTGGTATGTTTTTTCTTCATGTAAAAAGATGTTCATGTCTCTTGTTTTCATGTTAGCTTGCTAGCAATCTGAACCCGAGTGGTGTTTTGTTTAGGGATGTCCCGATCCAGGTTTTTGCACTTCCGATCCGATACCGATATTGTTTTTGCATTTCTGATCCGATACCGATACTGACCGATACCTATACTGACCGATACTGGCCTATCCAAGCATGTATTAAAGTTTAAAGTTATTTAGCCTACTTAGTTGTCAGAATCATGTTGAAAAGGGTTTTAGTACTCTTGATAACAACTAGCCAGCTGAATTAGGGGAGTTTGAATAATACACAATGGTTGGTAACAAGAAACTGACCTGTTTATTCAAGGTTAAACACAAAATAGACAAAATTATACATGACAAACAGAAATGGCATCATTGAACCAGGGCTGGGCGATATGGCCTTTTTTTAATATTGCGATATTTTAAGGCCATATTGCGATACACAATATATATCTCGATATTTTGCCTTAGCCTTGAATGAACACTTGATGCATATAATCACAGCAGTATGATGATTCTATGTGTTTTGATTGATTAATTGAGACTTTTATTAGTAGGTTGCACAGTACAGTACATATTCCGTACAATTGACCACTAAATGGTAACACCCGAATAAGTTTTCAACTTGTTTAAGTCGGGGTCCACTTAAATTGATTCATGATACAGATATATACTATCAGATATATACTATCATCATAATACAGTCATCACACAAGATAATCACATTGAATTATTTACATTATTTATAATCCAGGGTGTGGAGGGGGGCGCCGGATGTAAGTGTGAAAAAGACAGCCAAAAGAGTTTGATATGAGAATAAATCTAAAGTTAAAATATAGGGTAGAAATGCACCCATTTGCAGGAAATGTTGTCTTGATTTTCAAAATTTTCTTTCAAGGCTTGCATGTCTACATTAAAACATTCTTCTTCATACTGCATTAATATATGCTACTTTTAAACTTTCATGCAGAGATTTTTTTTTAATGTCTCAAAAAAAAGTTCAGTGTTGACAGCTAGATTTTTGTGGACATGTTCCATAAATATTGATGTTAAAGATTTATTTTTTTGTGAATAAATGTTTGGAATTAAGTTCATGAATCCAGATGGATCTCTATAACAATCCCCAAAGAGGGCACTTTAAGTTGATGATTACTTCTATGTGTAGAAATCTTTATTTATAATTGAATCACTTGTTTATTTTTCAACAAGTTTTTAGTTATTTTTATATCTTTTTTTCCAAATAGTTAAAGAAAGACCACAACAAATGAGCAATATTTTACACTGTTATACAATTTAATAAATCAGAAACTGATGACATAGTGCTGTATTTGACTTCTTTATCTCTTTTTTTCAACCTAAAATGCTTTGTTCTGATTAGGGGGTACTTGAATTAAAAAAATGTTCACAGGGGGTACATCACTGAAAAAAGGTTGAGAACCACTGCCTTAGAGGGAGCGTTGCTCGCACGGCTGCGCTAGCATCACAGCTAACGTTAGCCATGCTGCTACCTCTCTGCTGGGAGAGGACGTATACGTATGTGACGTATGACGTGACAGTATGTGACGTATGACGTGACAGTATGTGACGTATGACGTGACAGTATGTGACGTGTGTAAGAAGTTGCGCTCGCTGTCTGTGAGAGGGAGACACAGGAAAGAGTGAGAAGAGCCTGTCGTGTAATGCCAGCAGCTAAAAGCAACTGCGTGAGAATTGTGGATGTGTTGAAGGTGTGCTGGAAAATGCGGAACGGAATATACGGAGCAGCAGAAAAGTGGAATGTATTATTTAAATCGGTGCGTTGGAAAACACGGACCGGAGTTTTTTTTTAAACTGGATCTGGATCGGCATTTTCCCATGCCTTGCCGATACGCAATTTTTGGCAAATATCGGCAGCCGATCCGATCCAAATATCGGATCGGGACATCCCTAGTTTTGTTATTGGACTTTTGTGCTTGTCACAGATTGTCCATTACAAACACCATGTTTGAACATAAGGGTGTCCATATGTGCACTCACACTAATTGTCCGTGAGATTATCGAAGTGCAGTTATCGATCACAGTCAGACTGGATCCGACCAATAACTAAGACAAACTAGATCTGACCAATAATTAAGACGAAAACTGACCAATAACTAAGACTAGATCTGACCAATCTAAGTCAAACTAGATCTCACCAATAATTAATACGAACTAGATCTGACCAATAACCAAGACTAGATCAGACCAATCTAAGTTAAACTAGATCTGAGCAATAACTAAGACTAGATATGACCAATAACAAAGACAAACTAGATCTGACCAATAACTAAGACTGGATCAATCCAATCTAACACAAACTTGATCTAATCAATAACTAAGACTGGATCTAACCAATCTAAGACAAACTAGATCTGACCAATAACTAAGACTGGATCTAACCAATCGAAGACAAACTAGATCTGACCAATAACTAAGACTGGATCTAACCAATCTAAGACAAACTGGATCTGACCAATGACTAAGACTAGATCTGACCAATCTAAGTAAAACTAGATCTGACCAATCTAAGACAAACTAGATCTGACCAATTACTAAGACAAACTAGATCTGACCAATAATTAAGACTAGATCTGACCAATATAAGTCAAACCAGATCTGACCAATAAATAAAAATAGATCTGACCAATAACTAAGAATAGATCTAACCAATCTAAGTCAAACTAGATCTAACCAATAACTAAGACTGGATCTAATCAATCTAAGACAAACTTTATCCAACAAGTAACTAAGACTAGATCTGACCAATAACTAAGACTGGATCTGACCAATCTAAGTCAAACTAGATCTGACCAATAACTAAGACTGGATCCGACCAATCTAAGACAAACTAGATCTGACCAATCTAAGACAAACTAGATCTGACCAATAACTAAGACTGAATCTGACCAATCTAAGACAAACTAGATCTGACCAATTACTAAGACTGGATCTGACCAAGTGTATGAGTGACAAATCCTGCTCAGATGAGAGGCGAGACGTCTTCTAAGACAAACTGAACGATCAATGCCCTGAGAATATGACATGCAGTTCATTTGCTCCGATTTTTTATATTTTTTTCACTTTTGGCTTTTTCCTGTCATGAGTCGCCACAGAAAACTGGCATAAGAGGTTTTGCTTAGTTTTTAAATATGATGAATTTCCTCTCTTGTGACTGATAAGTGTTGTCACTATGTGGGATATCGCGTTAAACAATGCCAAGGTATCGCACAAGAAAGTTCATGCAATTTGGCGTGAGCTTGGATGCAGTTTTGATGCCTGTGTTGGCGGGTTTTTGCAGTCTGGCTACATCGAACAACAAAAGGTCATATTATGATTTTTTTAATGCATTTAAAACACTTCCTTGTGGTCTACAAAACATGTAATGGTGTGTCTTTGGTGAAAAATGTGCATACATTCTGTTTTCCAAACCTATTTTCAAGTCACTTTTTGCTTCCATTCAAAACGGTTCGGTGTTGGATGCAACTGATCCTCTCTCACCACGCTGCCTAACACAAGGAGCACTGATCCAATTAAAAGTAGGTTTTACAAAAATCATTCTTTATATTGCCGGAGGACAGTGATGCAATTGTCTTACAGTAAAAGGCTAAACTAGCTACACAACAACTGGAGCTAATATTGCGAACAAATCATTCAGACATTTGTCACCTGCTGTTATTTTTTACTGTTTCGTTGTCTCCTCCCATGCCATAGATAGTAGTAGTCACCGACTCCGCCAGGATTAGTTGTTCAAAACCCAAAACCAGTAAAGTTTGCACGTTGTGTAAATAGTAAATAAAAACAGAATACAATGATTTGCAAATCCTTTTCAACTTATATTCAATTGAATAGACTGCAAAGACAAGATACTTAACATTCAAACTGGTAAAATTTGTTATTTTTTGCAAATATTAGCTCATTTGGAATTTGATGCCTGCAACATGTTTCAAAAAAGCTGGCATGAGTGGCAAAAAAGACTGAGAAAGTTGAGGAATGCTTATCAAACACTTATTTGGAACATCCCACAGGTGAACAGGCTAATTGGGAACAGGTGGGTGCCATGCTTGTGTATAAAAGCAGCTTCCATTCACAAACAAGGACGGGGCGAGGGTCACCACTTTGTCAACAAATGCCTGAGCCAATTGTTTAAGAACAACATTTCTCAACCAGCTATTGCAAGGAATTTAGGGATTTCACCATCTACGCTCCGTAATATCATCAAAAGGTTCAGAGACTCAGGAGAAATCACTGCAGGTAAGCGGCAATGCTTCGATCCCTCAGGCGGTACTGCATCAAAAAGCGACAACACTGTGTAAAGGATATCACCACATGGGCTCAGGAACACTTCAGAAAACCACTGTCAGTAACTACAGTTGGTCGCTACATCTGTAAGTGCAAGTTAAAACTCTACTATGCAAAGCCAAAGCCATTTCTAAATTGTGGATTTGTGTTCTCTGGAACAAAGAGGAAAATAACCATCCGGATTGTTCCAGGCGCAAAGTGTAAAAGCCAGCATGTGTGATGGTATGGGGGTGTATTAGTGCCCAAGGCATGGGTAACTTACACATCTGTGAAGGCACCATTAATGCTGAAAGGTACATACAGATTTTGGAGCAACATATGTTGCCATCCAACCAACACTATCATGGACGCCCCTGCTTATTTCAGCAAGACCATGCCAAGCCACGTGTTACAACAGCGTGGCTTCATAGTAAAAAAATGCGGGTACTAGACTGGCCTGCCTGTAGTCCAGACCTGTCTCCCATTGAAAATGTGTGGTGCAATATGAAGGCTAAAATATCAGAAGGGAGACTGTTGAACAACTTAAGCTGTACATCAAGCAAGAATGGAAAATAATTCCACTTCAAAAATGTGTCTCCTCAGTTCCCAAACCTTTATTGAGTATTGTTAAAAGGAAAGGCCATGTAACACAGTGGTAAAAATGCCCCTGTGACAACTTTTTTGCAATGTGTTGCTGCTGTGTTGCAGAAAATAACAAAGTCTCTCAGTGTGAACATTAAATATCTTGTCTTTGCAGTCTATTCAATTGAATATAAGTTGAAAAGGATTTGCAAATCATTGCATTCTGTTTTTATTTACTATTTACACAATGTGCCAACTTCACTGGTGTTGTAGATGTTTTATGCTGCATATGTGGTAAAAACATGAGGGTTCTCCTTACAGCTTCCTCTCTGGCACTTCCTGTTAGCTCAATCGCTCTAAAAGCGTGCAGCAGCTCCAAATAGATTACCAGTGGTGGGCAGGTTAGAAAATCAATTAGGCACATTTCTTCCACTGGGAGTTAATTATAATTAGCTGTAATGATTGTGTTCTCGCTGCGGTTGTGTCTCAACCTGCCTCTCTAAGTGGGGGAATGACCGTTTTCACCAAGGTCTGAACAGGATGCTGCTTATTTTCTCATAGCACAAATAGAATTGGTAAAAACAAAACAAAAGTCTGTTTTTGTAGGTTTGGTTAATAAATCACCAAAGCAAAAGGAGCTTTCATGTCGAGGCAAAAAAAAAAAAAAAAAGGGCCGCTCTCCGGAGCGCTTGTTAGATCCAGGCCAGGCTCATTTGTTGCAGATAAATGCAGCTGGTTCAGTTCCTGCAGCCCAGTTTCCACTTCAGCTCAAGTGTAAATCAAATTGCCAGCACAAGACGTATCGGTGCTGCCTGGAGATAAATCAGCGGGATGGCTCGACATCGACAGGAGGGTGTGCAAAGAAACCTTTGGCGTGTTAGCGTCCCTGCTAATGACTATGAAAGGTTTGCGTGTATTAAAAGAAGCAAACACAACAGCACACAAAGCTGGTCTACTAAACTCGGGAGCAGAGGAGTGTGTGTCTTACGTGAGCAAAATAAGGAGTGCAAAATCCATTTAGCGTGTCTGTCTTGATGAATATGCAGAATACATTGTCACAATACTGGGGGGAGAAAATACAAATATAATTATTTAATGTGATTTATCAAGACCAGAACTGTTCTGCGGCCACGGTTTTTGGAGCTTTAGTACGTCTAAAAAGGCACTTGCCAAGAAATTGTGGTGAGAAATGAGGTGATCATGCTTGTCAAAAATAGAAATATCACACATATCGTCTATTCAGCAATATCATTAATCATTTTATAGCTGCCGGATGACACCAGGGTCTAGGGTTGTGCGGTATACCGGTACTAATAAAGTACAGCGGTGCTAATGAATTAAAAATACTTTTACCGCTATACATTTCCCCGGACATGATGCCGATCATGGTGACATTGCTGTTGGTATGAGCCGAGGCGCACGTGAGTCAACACACACACAGAGCACTTGCAAGCGAAACAGTGTGTAGACTAGGGTTGTCAAAAAAAAACAAAAACATATATTTTCGAATAAATCGCGATTCTTATTTGCAACGATTTCTGATTGATTAAAAAAGAAAACATTTGTTTTTTTTGGAGGTGGGGGGGGCTTATCTGTCTTGTCCAGCCACTCAGACAAATCATATAGTATATGTAGTAGGGCTGGGCGATACAGTATGGCCTTTTATTAATATCTAGATATTTTTAGGCCACGTCACGATACACCATATATATCTGGATATTTTGCCTTAGCCTTGAATGAACACTTGATGCATATAATCACAGCAGTATGATGATTCTTTGTGTCTACATTAAAACATTCTTCTTCATACTGCATTAATATATGTTCATTTTAAACTTTCACGCAGAGAGGGAAATCACAACTAAAACTGTATTTATTAAACAGTTATTAAGCAGTAGCACAAACATTCATGTCATTTCCAAAACAGAAAGTGCAAGATTGTCAGAGACATTTTAAAACAAGCTATTAGTGCACTTTTGTGCATGATGTCACTAAGATGACATATCAAAACAACACTAAATTAAAGTGCACTTTTTGTACAGAACGCCACTACTTAAAACAAATAAAGTGCACTTTTGTGCATGATGTCACACAAGATATTTTAATAACTGTCAAATAAAAATGAGCTGCATAATAGGAAATCAAATAGTGTATGTCCTTTGCTATGTGGTAGGTTCCTGTGGACGTTATCTCCTTCTGTTTTTGACTATTTTTTTCATACGGTGTTGATTTGGAAGTGGTTGCTTGGGCATTTTGGTGGTGTGGCACCGGCCGGAGATGTTGACATGCGGACTTTCAAGCACTCTTCATTCTCTAGCGGGTGACTTTTCAAATGATGCTAAAAATGAGTAGTGCTGCTACTTTTTGTAGCAACGCTTTTGCCGCATACTTGACATATTACGGTTGTCTGTTCAACATCTTCTCGCTTGAAGCCAAACCACCGCCAGACGATGGACCCCCTGCTGTTTTTCTTGGGAATTAATTCTTCCTTCATTTGTTACCAGATTGGCACCTTCTTTCTCTCGTATTACCACTTGCACCACTACGCTAGCATCACAGCTAATGTTACCATGCCGCTACCTCTCTGCTACGCGAGGGCGTATGACGTTGCACGCGCGACAGTATGTGACGTATGTAAGAAGGTGCGCTTGTTTTATATCTCTGTGAGAAGGAGAGACAAGAAAGAGTGAGAAAAGCCTGTAGTGTAATGCCCGCAGCTAAAAGCAACTGCGTGAGAACGTATACTCCAATATCACGATATAGTCATATTCTTTATCGAGACAAACCCGCGATATATCGATTATATTCCATATATCACCCAGCCCTAAGATGTAGATGATCTATATCCAATGTACACATTTACTTTAGAAAAGAGAATTGTTTGACTTTATTCAATCAATTTGCAATGCAGTCCGCTGAAAATTATGGAAAGCGCCACTCGACATAGCAACTGACGCCGTGGTGAAAGTGGGAATTGCCACAAAAAGAATAGGATAGTCAACACTTTGCTGGCATCTGGTGGCTAATTTGGCTCATTTGTCATATTTTATGTGTCAGGTAAACCGTGACGAATGGGACCATATGATTCCCGGGCACGGCCACCGCTGCTGCCCACTGCTCCCCTCACCTCCCAGGGGGTGATCAAGGGTGATGGGTCAAATGCAGAGAATATTTTTGCCACACCTAGGGTGTGTGTGACAAACATTGGTACTTTAATTCCCTTCCTACTGTAGAAGACAGAGGTGGGACCAAGTCATTGTTTTGCAAGTCACAAGTAAGTCTCAAGTCTTTGCCCTCAAGTCCGAGTCAAGTCCCGAGTCAAGACAGGCAAGCCCTGAGTCAAGTCCAAAGTCAAGACTGGAAAGTCTCAAGTCAAGTCCTAAGTCCTGCATTTTGAGTTTCGAGTCCTTTCAAGTCCTTTTAACCACAGACTAATATATTAACACAGATTGTGTATGCTTTTCAAACGCTGTATTTATTTATTAAAACAAGTGCATTTTAAATTGCAGGAAAGAAATTTGTGCTGACATTGCACTTTATAATAGCACTATTAACCAGTCATTTTAAACATTAACTCATTCCTTTACAGAACAAACACATTGAAAAATAAAGTGCAAATGTACTTATTTGTACAAAAGTGTTAACATTGAAAAAACATGACATATACGTGAACATAACAAAAAAGTTGTACTTTTTATATGTCAGGGCCCTATGCTGCATTGCATTTGCAAAAGACCAAATTAGCCAAGAGTCTGTCAGTCATTTGTGCACGATGGGGGCGTAGTATGATGCCACCATGGCTGAAAACTCGCTCCACTGGATCACTAGAGGCAGGCACTGCCAAGACTCTCATGGCCACTCGGAACAGTGAAGGAAGAGTCTTCATGTTCAATGCCCAGAACAAAAGGGGGGAGAGAGTTGTTTTGGGTTGGTGCACTACTTGTAAGTGTATCTTGTGTTTTTTATGTTGATTTAATTAAAAAAAGAAAAAAAAAAAAAAATTATTTCTTGTGCGGCCCGATACCAATCGATCCACGGACCAGTACCGGGCCACGGCCCGGTGGTTGGGGACCACTGAGGTAAACAACCAACAGTATGTCAGAAAGCTAGCTAAAACGGTACACATATTCATAATATAGTATACATTTTAACTGACCTTTATTTTACTATTTTTGTCTTTTTTTAGGTGGCTAAAATATGCGGTGCTGCTGACCGCCGTCTAACGTTACGTGTGATATATTGACTAACGTAACCCTGCTTAAAAAAAATCACTGAACAAAAAGTATGAATAAGGTAGTGAACTGCAACAGATTCCCGTGTTTGCAATAACGTTATAACATTAGCAGTGAGTTTACAGCCTCACTGATTTAACTACACAGCAAATAAAAGTCACGTTACTTAGCCAATAAACGTTATCTTACATTCAAAACTTACCGTTCTTTGTGCAACTTCAAATGCCGGACGAAGTTGGAAGTTGTTGCCTCTCCATCAGTAATTTTCGAACCGCATGTGTTGCATACTGCAAACCGTTTTGTGTTGACCACCTCGTAATTTTTATACCCAAACAAAATTATTTTAGGTATCATTTTTTGTTCACTGGCGTGTGGTTTGGACATGTCTTCTTCGTTGGTTGTCCTGCAATTTGATTGGATGAATGCTGTGTGATGAAAACAAAGTAGATCTAATTTGATTGGCTGTTGTACTGAGACCACACCAGCTGACACACGCAACGCTGATAGACAAGTACACAATGAAAAATACGGAGCGCTCCCGAATAACTTTTTCATCTTTGGGTTTTGGGGAAAGTAGCAAGTCATGTCAAGTCATGTCAATTCAAAAGGCTCAAGTCCAAGTGAAGTCACAAGTCATTGATGTTAAAGTCTAAGTCGAGTTGCAAGTCTTTTTACATTTTGTCAAGTCGAGTCTAAAGTCATCAAATTCATGACTCGAGTCTGACTCGAGTCCAAGTCATGTGACTCGAGTCCACACCTCTGGTAGAAGATATATGATTAACCTATATCCAAAAAAATTCAAAATACGCACGGCAATATGCATTTTCTCACGCCTGGAATGTTCCACTCGCAGTTAGTGCCGGCGTCTTCCATTATTGCACCGTTTCCATTGTCGATGCACGGCAGGATTGCTTCTAAAATGCCCAGAAAAAAATTGGTACATAGATGTTTGCTGCATGTTTGAAAACCAGTAGGACGATCATGACAACATAATTGAGCAGTAAATGTGAATTAGTGAAGTGAAGTGAATTATATTTATATAGCGCTTTTTCTCTAAAGACTCAAAGCGCTTTACATGGTGAAACCCATTATATAAGTTACATTTAAACCAGTGTGGGTGGCACTGGGAGCAGGTGGGTAAAGTGTCTTGCCCAAGGACACAACGGCAGTGACTAGGATGGCAGAAGCGGGGATCGAACCTGGAACCCTCAAGTTGCTGGCACGGCCGCTCTACCAACCGAGCCATACCGGTTAATAATATAAATGAGTATCTCCATGGTGAAAGGCGCAGTACACCTCATTTAAATAAGTTATCAGTTGTACACACCGTTGTATAATTAGCATTTTGTAGATCAGTAGATCAGACCCCGAGTGAGTACCGTAGAGCTTGGTGTGTAGTCCTTCCTCTCTGAGCGGAGGAAAGCGGCGTGCCCGCGGTCTCCGGCAGCGTTCATCCTGTGAAGGTATCACTCACGCTGCGTGGGGGCGTGTAGCGCTTCATTAGCGCCTGGGATCCTGTGTCAGCCCTCAGCTTGGCGTCCTCTTAATTAGGACGGCCAGCCGAGGCACTTTGCATCACTTCCGCCGTTATGGTGCACACGCTCGTCGGCACGTCACGCTGAGAAGAGCAGGAGCTCAGCTAGATTTACCGTATTTTAACATGGGTGCAGGAATACATTGATCCAGGCCTGACCGTTGTAAACACAAGTAAGATTTGTATTAATAAACCAAATATTTTTATAGAGCATAACAAAACCTTATACATACGTTTTTTTTTAAAGACAATAATAGCCCTTTAGGTATGAAATGACACCCATATAGTCACCTTGACACCCATTTCAACCAATGTAGTTGCCTTAAAGGAGCAGTAGGAAAAACAAGTTGACTTCGTACGCTTATTTGTGTTTCATTGTGTCCATTAAACTATATCCAATTGTGTTTACTATCCACAAAGTATGTGAAAAATACCGTCTAAACATCACAAAATGCCACAAATTTTGAATAGGCCATTTTGAATAGTCCTCTCTTAGTATATTCGGCAATTTCCGTAGATTCTACGTCACTGTACTCTGACTTTATTATTAGGTCAGTCGTACTGGAAATATGCAGAAATTGTAAAGAAATGTGCTGTTTATCATTTACAATCCTTATGTAAGACAAGAACACACATGTTTTTTTTTTTTTTATGCATTCAAAATCGTAATAAAACGTAAATCTGTAGGTAACAGGCCAGGCTAACAGATTGAGAGTCCTCTCATTATACTCTCTAAAAACATCCAGAAAGCACCAACAATACTCCATGTACATGTTGTGACCTGAAAATTAACCAAATATAAGTGATGTTGTTATTATAAGCACTAACGCAGACGGACTATTTTAGCAGCGCATTGATAGCAGTAAGCTAATGCTAGTTTACACCATAGACATCTTCTAAGGGTACGCAGCATCGAGCGCTACTGCCTACTGGCGCTGACGAGACGCAGGGCCGCCATCTTGGAGTGGTGATCCGCTCCACTCAGTGCAATTCATTTGGCAGGAGCAATGAACTGTCAGCGTATTTAATTCATTTTACCTCACTGAATACCACTGATTTTCACGTGCTTTTTTGTCATGCCTGTAGCTATGATAAAGGACACATGTTTTATTATTTATAGTTTGCTTAACAGTAATAGAATATTCTTATATGCTATAAGTGACCAGACGTCCGAGATCAAAACTGGGAATATAATCCCAGAGAAGGGGGAAAAAAACGGTCAGCTATTTTTAAATTGAAGAAACAATATGATTAGGTTATATATACATGCGTATATCCTACATAAACAATGTATGAATACATTAGATATCTATATATCTATAGACTGTTATTCTTTCTTGACACGTTGTATTGATATTTTGTATTACATTCTTCCCTTAAATGATAATGTTTACAGTGATTGTTTTATATGTATTTTTTATGTATGTCCCTTTGGATAAAAGCGTCTGCCAAATACTTAAACATAAACATATATAAACACCTGAAAGTCTTTATATCAGCTAAAACTGTTATGATCCGCTGCCCGGATCATAGTTTGTTTACATTGTTTAGTCACTTGTGTTTTCAGCACCTCTTGAGTTTGTTTGTTTCAGTTGCCATGACGGCAGATTACACTCAGCTGCCTCTGGTTAGTGTTCGAGACGCTCACCTGTTGTCCGGGCACTAATCAGAGGGCTATTTAGTCTATGCGCCGGCCTCACTCGGTCTGGCTTCCTAATTTGCTTTATGCAACAGACGACGACTATTTTTGATTCCTGCTAGCTTTCACGCTATGCTATTTTTGCTTGCTAGCTCCCACGCTAGTCCCTTTGTTTTTGCCTTCCGTGCTATGAGCACATTTTTGTTTGTTCCCGTATGATTTGTGTCTTAAATAAATCTTTTCCTACCTGCACGCTGTGTCCGAAGCCCGTCTGCATTCCTGGGAGAACAACCCCGCATCATCATGCGACCCAGTCGTCACAGTAGGAAGCCAGCAGATAACAATTCTCCCGCAACGGACATCGAGGAGATGGACGAAGGTACGTGGGAGGTGTTTTGCGCAATGGAGGCGGAGACTCTTCGCTATTCCCCCTCGGAGCGCCATGTGGGGTCCTAACGGAAAGTTGGTCCCAATCAACTTCGTATTCCCGAGGACATTGCCATACCTCCGCAGTACCGGACGCGTCAGTGAAGACGGAAGCCGCCCAACAGGGCTTCACTTCGCTGCCAGGACGCGCCACTCCCTCAGACTCCTCCTCCCGTACACAGCACGCTACATGCAGCCCAAGCTTCCCCTCCTCAGATGTTTGGCAACCCAATCGACCACTTCGCCAAACATTTCTCCGACTGGGCTGTCAGTCACCTGGACAGCGGCAACAATGACGTCATTCCATTGGCGCCCCCTGATGAGGTAACTCCGCCCACTTCTGATGACGTCATAGATCAAGATTGTTTTTTTTATCTTCTGCTACTTTTTGTCAGCCGCCTTCTAAGGACTTTAATTCCAAGATAAAACATTATCAAGACATTTTTTTACAGACCCGCTCACCAGGTTTGTCATTGTCCTCCAGGACTCAATCTCCACCTCTAGTGACTTTGGTTCCGCCCCCAGTGACTATTGCTCCACCCACTGCACATATTTTTCCCCCTGTGCTCCCACCCAGTCTCAAGTGGGGCGTGCCAATAGTATTTTTGGACAATTTAGAGGGGAGGATTCTGCCCTCCTCCTGACCACCCGGACGGCGTGGCGAAGTTGGTAGAGTGGCCGTGCCAGCAATCGGAGGGTTGCTGGTTACTGGGGTTCAATCCCCACCTTCTACCATCCTAGTCACGTCCGTTGTGTCCTTGGGCAAGACACTTCACCCCTTGCTCCTGATGGCTGCTGGTTAGCGCCTTGCATGGCAGCTCCCGCCATCAGTGTGTGAATGTGTGTGTGAATGGGTGAATGTGGAAATACTGTCAAAGCGCTTTGAGTACCTTGAAGGTAGAAAAGCGCTATACAAGTATAACCCATTTACCCCTGACTACGGTTCCAAACCGCTAGGAGCGCGTCTGGTATACGTGTCTTGAGGGGGGGCTAGTGCTGGAAGCTGTGCTAGTGGGGTGGCACAACTGCGCCCAGCCAAGCCGCAACCCCCGTCCCGGCCACCGCCACCAGTTTTTCGGCGTGCTAAGCCGCAAACCCCGTCCCGGCCACCGCCACCAGTCCTTCGGCCTGCTAACCACAACCTCCGGCCCGGCCACCGCCATCGGTTTTTCGGCCTGCTAAGCCGCAACCGCCAGCTAGGCCACCTCCAGCTGAACCACGGCTAGCACCAGTAGCTGCACCGCGGCTAGCACCAGTAGCTGCACCACGGCTAGCACCAAGGCTAGCACCAGCTCCAAGGCTAGCACCAAGGCTAGCACCAGCTCCACCACGTCAAGCTCCACCACGTCAAGCTCCACAACGTCAAGCTCCACCACGGCAAGTTCCACGACAGGTTCCTGTACCTGCACCACGGCAGGTTCCTGTACCGGTACCAAGACTGGTTTCCACACCAGCGCCGACTCCAAGACTGGTTTCCACACCAGCGCCGACCCCAAGACTGGTTTCCACACCAGCGCCGACCCCAAGACTGGTTTCCACACCAGCGCCGACTCCAAGACTGGTTTCCACACCAGCACAGGCTCCGAAACTGGTTTCCACACAGCACAGGCTTCCACGACGACTCTTCCTGCTTCCACGACGTCTCTTCCTGCTTTCACAGCGACGACGACGTCTCTTCCTGCTTCCACGGCGAAGACGACGTCTCTTCCTGCTTCCACGGCGACGACGACGACGTCTCTTCCTGCTTCCATGGCGACGACGACGTCTCTTCCTGCTTCCATGGCGACGACGACGTCTCTTCCTGCTTCCACGGCGATGACGACGTCTCTTCCTGCTTCCATGGCGACGACGACGTCTCTTAATGCTTCTACGGCGACGATGACGTCTCTTCCTGCTTCCACGCCGACGACGACGTCTCTTCCTGCTTCCACGGCGACGACAACATCTCTTCCTGCTTCCACGACGACGACGTCTCTTCCTGCTTCCACGGCGACGACGACGTCTCATGCTCCTGCTTCCACGGCGACGACGTCTCCTGCCTCGTCTCCGGCGGGCCTTCCCCCGGCGCCGCCACCTTCCTCCTCTACGGTGTCGTCGTCTCTGCAACCTCGAGCTGTCCGGCTGCGCAAGCGGAAATCAGGGGCCCGCATGCGGCTCTCTCTGAGGTCAGTCAATGGACGCCAGTGGCGCAAAAAGCAGCGACGCCTAGGACGTAGGCGCAGAACTCTACGGCTGCTGAACTTTTGGCGCTACTCACGCCCACCTTCTCGGCGGCCACGAATGTGGCCTTTCCGTGGTCGCCCACCTCGCCTACGGCAGCGGCGTTCCATTCGCCGCCGCCACCTGACTCGTCCCCGGTGGATTCGGGGACACGTGGCTTGGCGACCCACCACCAAGTCCTCTCTCCGCCCTCCCTTGACCCTTGAACTATTTCTTAGTTATTTGGGTTCTATTTTTTTCAAGGGACATCTGGAATCGGTCCTTTAAGGGGGAGGGGGGTACTGTTATGATCCGCTGCCCGGATCATAGTTTGTTTACGTTGTTTAGTCACTTGTGTTTTCAGCACCTCTTGAGTTTGTTTGTTTCAGTTGCCATAACGGCAGATTACACTCAGCTGCCTCTGGTTAGTGTTCGAGACGCTCACCTGTTGTCCGGGCACTAATCAGAGGGCTATTTAGTCTATGCGCCGGCCTCACTCGGTCTGGCTTCCTAATTTGCTTTATGCAACAGACGACGACTATTTTTGATTCCTGCTAGCTTTCACGCTATGCTATTTTTGCTTGCTAGCTCCCACGCAAGTCCCTTTGTTTTTGCCTTCCGTGCTATGAGCACGTTTTTGTTTGTTCCTGCAGGATTTTTGTCTTAAATAAATCTTTTCCTACCTGCACGCTGTGTCCGAAGCCCGTCTGCATTCCTGGGAGAACAACCCCGCATCATTATGCGACCCAGTTGTCACAAAAACCACCAATCTGTTTCACTGGATTTAGAATTAAACCAAATTCTGTATTCAAGTATGCCATTTTTACATGTAATTAATTTTATTGACAAGCAATTCTATTATGGTCATACTCTAGTTTGCTAGCAGCTACGATTTCAGTACTATTGAAGATATTTGCTCCTTTTCAACTCTGTGGTAATATTCTTTTCACAAAATACAGCCAATAGTACGTTAATGTTCAATCTTACTTGTGAAAAGTAATCCCCTGATTCCTATTTTCAACAGTCCACTCATTTGAGCAGGAAAACGCTGAACACCATCTTTGTTTTCTACCTGTCAACTGTCAGTTTAGGCTGCTCGCCGGCTCCTCATCACCACTTCAAGATGGCGGCCCAATTTCTCGCGTCACAGCAGCCAATGCTGCGTCTACTTATAAGATGTCCATGGTTGACACACTATAAGCCGGCGGCTGCTTCTCTTTGTTTCAAACATGCTGAAAGTACATTCTAGATTATAATTCATGCACTTCTCACCTGCTAGTAGACAAATGTGGCCATGGACCCACAGGCTGGTTCACTTTCACGTACCACAAAAAGACGCTAGTTGTCGCAACTTTTTTTTTAACCCTTTGTTAGGATTGCGATTGAATCTTCATCCAAACGGAATTATGTTAGCGTCCCGTCGGTCGACATCCCAGCGAGAGTGGAAATATTACAGTGTTTGTTTTATTATAGTTAGTTTGTATATTTAGCACCTAGCCATGCTGCTAATGCTAGTGTCACAACATCCGTTTAGCACTCGACTTCTAAAACTTCTTGCTCATCCGCTGTGTTCGGGCTCAAATATATACAATTCTGGATCATAATTTTTCCCAAAGTAATCGTTGTTGGCTCTCACAAAGTCTGCTTGATTCGCATTGTTGTTGATGGGGAAGGGGTCTGTGGTTCTTCCTCTACATCAAAAGATCACATGACTGGCTTTTTCATTATCTCTCAAAATGTCTCGGGGAATATCTGTGAGATTGATACTACTTTGATGGTATATATTTAATCGCTAACTTTGTAAATCTTTTGGTGCCATAATTCCGATGTATATGATAATAGCTTCAACATAGAGGACACTTGTTTATTCATTATAGTGGTACTTTAAGTGTGTTCTACTGTAGATTACAGTACTCACTGGTCATTGTTATAGCCCAGTGGAAATACTTTGTCACATCCTGGGTAATTATTATTCTAAGTTAGAACTGGCTTCTGTGTGCTAAAACCACGGGCCTAAGTTGTTCTGCAAAAACTTGGTCAACTAGACTCATTAGCCGTGTTGTTAGTCATGCGTGTCCCGTGTTGTTCTTCCATATTGCTCACATCACAGTCTCACCAAAGTGTTGTTTTTATGAGGCAGAAGTCAAAGATGAAGTTCCATCAAAAAGTTGATCAACCTGAAGATACCAATATCAACCGTGTGTCATGTTGTTAGCATTATTCGCCCTGAACTTGGAAACGGAGGTCCTGTTTGGTGAAAATCTTAATCGCCACAACATAATAATAGACAACTACTGCACACTTGACCAGCTCAGTGGCCTTGTGGTTAGAGTGTCCGCCCTGAGACTGGGAGGTTGTGAGTTCAAACCCCGGCTGAGTCATACCAAAGACTACAAACAAATGGGACCCATTGCCTCCCTGCTTGGCACTCAGCATCAAGGGTTGGGATTGGGGGTTAAATCACCAAAAATGATTCCCGAGCGCGGCGCCCGCTGCTGCTCACTGCTGCTCACTGCTGCTCACTTCTCCCCTCACCTCCCAGGGGGTGAACATGGGGATGGGTCAAATGCAGAGGACAAATGTCACCACACTTGGTGTTTGTGTGTGTGTGACTATCATTGGTACTTTAACTTTAACTTAAATTAGGCCATAAATATGTAGAATATGCTTAAAAAAGTGTAATGTAAGGAAACTGCAATTTTTTTAAGCCAGATGCTATAATGTAAGAGTGTGACAATAAATCAATATAGAGCGCACTATTTTGATATTTAACAGAATGGTACATTATTTATGTTGGACTTCTTATTAATATTGATACTATTGTTGATAGTATTAATGTTTGTTTGACTACTTTTGGATTGTTTTGTGTCATGTTTGTGTGTATTCTCCTCCTTGGGGCGGCATAGCTCGGTTGGTAGAGTGGCCGTGCCAGCAACTTGAGGGTTCCAGGTTCGATTCCCGCTTCCGCCATCCGAGTCACTGCCGTTGTGTCCTTGGGCAAGACACTTTACCCACCTGCTCCCGGTGCCACCCACACTGGTTTAAATGCAACTTAGATATTGGGTTTCACTATGTAAAGCGCTTTGAGTCACTAGAGAAAAGCACTATATAAATATAATTCACTTCACTCTCAATTGCTCTGTTGATTGCTATTCTGAATGTTGCCGGTTTGGTTTTGGAATTGGTAGTGCATTTTTATTGTATCATTGTGTATTAATTTTGTTGGACTGATTAATAATAATAAAAGTACAAATAAATACCATTTCGTCATAAGTTCCCGTGTCAACTACAGAGGACATTGGATACATGTGTTTTGTGTAAAAAAATATATATATATACTGGTTATTTATAATGTTTTAGTCACTATAAGCTGTTGTAGTCTATATATCACAGTTATTTGTTTTGTAGACCACACACAAGTGAATAATAAAAGTCTTCAAGAAATGACTAGCACTCATTTGTGTCCGGCGCAGGTTCTCAAAGAGGTCCTATTGTTAGGTTCTATCAGCCTTGAAACCCAAGATGCAGGTACATATGTCTTTAAGGTGGAACACCTGGGAAGTGCAGAGCAAAGGCGAACACAAGCGTGAGAACAAGTTCGGATGATGGAGTCCTGTGTGCAGGCCAGGCTGGAATATAAAGGAGCCTGATTGGAATTCTGGAACAAGTGTGCCTCGATTGACAATCAGGCAGCTTTCTGAACAGAGGAGTGGAGAAGGCAAACAAAAAGGAAGTAAAACAAAAATAAGAATGCAGAAAAGGAACTTAAAACAGAAATAAGGAAAAATACAAAATAAAGTCAGGCCTACATTAGAATATTTATTTCTAAATGTAAAATACATCTAATGGTGGTTCTTTGGTCAAAACGTTGCATAGATGATGTTTTACAGACCATCTTTAAGCCGTTTTATGACCGTATCTTATTTACAGACCATCTTTAAGCCGTTTTATGACCGTATCTTATGTGCCTACACTTGGACAGCGTTTTTGTCATCCACATTGTAGTTTTCAGCACTTCCATAGCTAGTCTACTGACAGATCTAAGCTCAAACTATAAAACAATACAACAAGTTTTCTTTAAAACACTCTTTAAGTTGAATTTAGTTGAGTTTGTTAAGATCCCGATGCGACAGGTCTTCCTCAGATCCAGCAAAAGTATACATACAAAAGAAGAAAACACATTATTCATTGAAAAAACAAAAAATAACGATTAAGGCATTTCAAAATAAAACTTTCAAGCATGGTATTATCTCACACTGCAAATGTGTGTGTGTGTGTGTAAATATATATATATATATATATATATATATATATATATATATATATATATATATATATATATATATAAATAATGTAGTAACAGACACCTTCATAACAATATGTAATATGTACAATGAAGACACTGCACGTATATATATAATGTAGTTACAGACACCTTCATAATAATATGTAATATGTACAATATATGGGCAGCACGGTGGATGAGGGTTAGTGCGTCTGCCTCACAATACGAAGGTCCTGAGTAGTCGTGAGTTCAATCCCTTCCTGTGTGGAGTTTGCATGTTCTCCCCGTGAATGCGTGGGTTCCCTCCGGGTACTCCGGCTTCCTCCCACCTCCAAAGACATGCACCTGGGGATAGGTTGATTGGCAACACTAAATTGGCCCTAGTGTGTGAATGTGAGTGTGAATGTTGTCTGTCTATCTGTGTTGGCCCTGCGATGAGGTGGCGACTTGTCCAGGGTGTACACCGCCTTCCACCCGATTGTAGCTGAGATAGCACCAGCGCCCCCCGCGACCCCGAAGGGAATAAGCGGTAGAAAATGGATGGATGGATGGATGCACATCATACACACTGCAAGTAGATAGATATATAGTACTTTACTGTACACACTGCAAGTGTGTGTATATATATATATATATATAATGAAGTAACAGACACCTTCATAACAATATGTAATATGTTTTATATACACACTGCAAGTATATATATAATGTAGTAACAGACACCTTCATAACAATATGTAATATTTACAATATACACAATGCAAGTATATATATATAAATATATATACAGTATATACACACTGCAAGTGTATATATATATAATGTAGTAACAGAAACCTTCATAACAATATGTAACATGTACATTATACACACTGCAAGTATATATATAAAATGTAGTAACAGACACCTTCATAACAATATGTAATATGTTGCAATATTTACCTTATTTTGATAATTTTAATAATTTCTGTGACTGATTTCTTCAGCGCATTGTTTCCGTTTCCATAACAGCACACGTCCGACTTCCAGTGTGTTCCTACTTCCAAATACAAAACACTTGTCAGTCTTCTAATCTTAGCAGACTTGGTAACAGACAACAAAGACGACTGTTTTTGGACAAATGAGGATTCAAAACCTTATCTTTTTGAAGCTGAATATACTGAGGATATACTGCTTCTAGAAGCCAGCACAAAGAAGCGGTTGAAAAGTTGGAGCAGATGGAAACCGACGTCAAATTGTCCATCGCGTTCTTGATCGAAAGGATTCTTCATTCATCACTCCAAGCAACAATTGTAAGTTTTACAATATAACTAAAACAAGTCATGCTTACTAAAGCGTCCCATGTGTGACGTCTGTCGGAGTGTTTTCATGCATATTTGTACGTGCTATTCTAATGTAATCAAGCTAGCGTTGTTAGCATTAGCTAATACACTAACACCAAGGCATGGGTAACCTTTTAAATCTACTTGTTCATTTACTGTTAATATCTGCATATTTTCTGTTTTAACACGTTCTATCTACACTTCTGTTAAAATGTAACAATCACTTATTCTTCCGTTTGATACTTTACATTAGTTTTGAATGATCAATCAATCAATCAATGTTTATTTATATAGCCCTAAATCACAAGTGTCTCAAAGGGCTGCACAAGCCACAACGACATCCTCGGTACAAAGCCCACATAAGGGCAAGGAAAAACTCACCCCAGTGGGACGTCGATGTGAATGACTATGAGAAACCTTGGAGAGGACCGCATATGTGGGTAACCCCCCCCGTCTAGGGGAGACCGAAAGCAATGGATGTCGAGTGGGTCTGACATAATATTGTGAAAGTCCAGTCCATAGTGGATCCAACATAATAGTAAGAGTCCAGTCCATAGTGGGGCCAGCAGGACACCATCCCGAGCGGAGACGGGTCAGCAGCGCAGAGATGTTCCCAGCCAATGCACAGGCAAACGGTCCACCCCGGGTCCCGACTCTGGACAGCCAGCACTTCATCCATGGCCACCGGACCTGTGCCCCCCCCCCCCCCCCTCCACAAGGAACAGGGGAGCAGAGGAGAAAAGAAAAGAAACGGCAGATCAACTGGTCTAACAGGGGGGCTATTTAAAGGCTAGAGTATACAAATGAGTTTTAAGATGGGACTTAAATGCTTCTACTGAGGTAGCATCTCTAATTGTTACCGGGAGGGCATTCCATAGTACTGGAGCCCGAATAGAAAACGCTCTATAGCCCGCAGACTTTTTTTGGGTTCTGGGAATCACTAATAAGCCGGAGTTCTTTGAACGCAGATTTCTTGCCGGGACATATGGTACAATGCAATCGACAAGATAGGATGGAGCTAGACCGTGTAGTATTTTATACGTAAGTAGTAAAACCTTAAAGTCACATCTTAAGTGCACAGGAAGCCAGTGCAGGTGAGCCAGTATAGGCGTAATATGATCAAACTTTCTTGTTCTTGTCAAAAGTCTAGCAGCCGCATTTTGTACCAACTGTAATCTTTTAATGCTAGACATAGGGAGACCCGAAAATAATACGTTACAGTAGTCGAGATGAGACGTAACGAACCCATGAATAATGATCTCAACGTCGCTAGTGGATAAAATAGAACGAATTTTTGCGATATTACGGAGATGAAAGAAGGCCGTTTTAGTAACACTCTTAATGTGTGACTCAAAGGAGAGAGTTGGGTCGAAAATAATACCCAGATTCTTTACTGATTCGCCTTGTGTAATTGTTTGGTTGTAAAATGTTGAGGTGGTATTTTTAAATAAATGTCGGTGTTTAGCAGGACCGATAATCAGCATTTCCGTTTTCTTGGCGTTGAGTTGCAAGAAGTTAGCGGACATCCATTGTTTAATTTCATTAAGACACGCCTCCAGCTGACTACAATCCGGCGTGTTGGTCAGCTTTAGGGGCATGTAGAGTTGGGTGTCATCAGCATAACAATGAAAGCTAACACCGTATTTGCGTATGATGTCGCCTAGCGGCAGCATGTAAGTACTAAAGAGTGCAGGGCCAAGAACCGAACCCTGAGGAACTCCGCACGTTACCTTAACATAGTCCGAGGTCACATTATTATGGGAGATGCATTGCATCCTGTCAGTAAGATAAGAGTTAAACCACGACAAAGCTAAGTCTGACATACCAATACGTGTTTTGATACGCTCTAATAAAATATTAAGATCGACGGTATCGAAAGCAGCGCTAAGATCAAGAAGCAGCAACATAGATGACGCATCAGAATCCATCGTTAGCAGTAGATCATTAGTCATTTTTGCGAGGGCTGTCTCCGTAGAGTGATTTGCCCTGAAACCGGATTGAAAAGGTTCACAGAGATTGTTAGACACTAAGTGTTCATTTAGCTGCTGTGCGACAATTTTTTCGAGGATTTTCGAAATAAAGGGAAGGTGGGACACCGGTCGGTAGTTTACCATGAGGTCAGGATCAAGGTTAGGTCTTTTGAGCAGAGGATGAATAACCGCTTTCTTGAATGCTAGGGAAACAGTGCCAGAGGAAAGTGATAAGTTTATAATATTTAGCACTGATGGACCTAATAATACAAACAGCTCCTTGATAAGTTTCCCAGGAAGTGGGTCAAGTAAACATGTTGTTTGTTTTATCCCACTTACACGCTGTAATAGTTCCTCTAATGTTATTTCATCAAAAAGAGAGAGGCTATTTTGTATTGCAGTATCCGTCGTAGATACAGTTGTATCTGTGTTAATAAAACCCAGTTGTAGCTGGGATGCGTTGTCTTTAATCTCCTTTCTTTTTTTTTTTTTTCTTTTTTTGTTTTGTGTCCTGTCCAGCTTCTCAGGCAAATCATATAGTTGATGTAGATGCCCATGTCGGCTGTTCAGATTTACTTTACAAAAGAGAAGTGTAGGATACTTCTCTTGTTGCCTTATTTGTATTTGACTTTATTAAATGTATTTATATTATCATTTAGTGCAGCCGGGCCGGAGCAGGAGGGGATAGAAAGAGAAAAAAAAAGAAGACAGAGGGGGAAATTGTGGGGACAAGAGGGGGATTAGACAGAGAGACAAAAACAACAACAGCAAACAACAACAACAACAACAACAACAATAGAGCAACATCAGCAAATATGACATGTACAAATATGATGGTAAAAGTAATAGCAAATAAGCAGTTAGCAAAAAATAAAAAATAACACAGAAATGACAATGAGCATTATTACACTACAAATGGATCAATACAAATACCAATAGAAATAGCGCTATTGATAATGAACAATACCAATAATTTACCTTTATTATCAACAATACAGTTGTTTAAATGCAACAATACATATACGTAATGATAACTTGAGATACGAAAGAATGCAGAAAAATGGAGGGGGAGAAAGAGAAGCAACCTACATTAACCTTGTAGATTGTTATAGTCACAATAGGTTAAGCTTTGTCAGTGTGCCATGTGTTACACCCAGTTTACCCTAGGGCAACAACGTTAATATATGTTTGATGAAACGTGATTATGTGCATGAGTGTAAGTATGCATATGTACTTGTATATGTACAGAATGTGTATATGTGTTTGTACAATGAATGTATATGTACAGAATGTGTATATGTGTTTGTACAGTGAATGTATATGTACAGTATGTGTATGTGTATGTTTGTATATTGAATGTGCGTGTGGATGTACGAACATTAGGTAGGTAAATATGTACTGTATTTGTGTATGTATGTGGGAGCGTAGGTACCTATGTACGTATGTGAGCATATGTGAATTTGCATGTACAATACATTCGACTCCCAGAGTGCGTGGGAGCCAGAGCACGGCCCCATCACCCCCGAGAGCCCAACCCACAAACAGGAGGCGTGGTGCCCAGGGAACCAGGGACCACCGCCCCCACGCAGCCAAGCCGGCCAGCGACAGGAACCCCAGAGCCCGACCCACCGTACCGCCCACAAGGGCCAGCAGCAGGCCGCAGACAGACGCACCCGGCAGAGGACAGGGCACGAGAAAAGCAGGGGACAGCCAGACCCCAAGCCAGCGAGAGACCACACCCCACACGGGCAGAAAGGCGAGACGCCCCGCCCGAGGGACCCAGAGACTCCCCGCAACCGGACGGGAAGACCGCCCCCGCCCCACCGGCAACCGGGCCCCCACGAGCCCACCCCCCACCCCCGGAGAGCGCGGCGAGGCCAGCCCCCGGCCACCCCACCCAAACCGGCCGCCGCAGGACCACCCAGGCACAGGGCCACGGGAACCACCCACCCCACCCGCAGGGACCCCAACGATGGAGATGGAACAACCAGCAACCGCCCCGCCGAGCCCCCCCCCTGAGGGAGGGGAAAAATAAAAAAATAATATTAATAAAATATATTAAAAAAAAAAAAAAAAAAATTAATTAATTAATTAATTAATTAATTAAAAAAAAAAGAATTAAAAGAAGATCACAGACATGCTGACAAACAAGGTCACTACCCCAGCAACTGGCCGACTCGCAGCACCTCGGAATACCTTGCAGCACCAAGCTACCACAATAGACGTAGGGACTAGGCCCAACAGGCCCCAACCAAGACGGGCACCCGGAAGGGATGGACAGCGGGACCCAGGAGCTCCAGACACGCAGTTCGGATGCAGTAGCCTGAGGCGTCGACCCCCGTCTGACAGGCAGGCCCAGAGCGTACCCTCAGAAATATACATACATACATACATATATACATACACATACACACATACATGTATACATACCCACACATACACATATATACATATACATACACATATGTACACATACACATATATAAACATACATACATACACACACATATACATACATATACACAGTTCGTCAGCCCCGACAGCCATCACGCGCGCGCGCTGCCACCAGTCACAACATCAGCCACACCCCTGCACCAGACCCAGCAGCCACGGGCGCCCACACCACAAACAAACGGCAGCAGAAACAGCAGCCGCAATAACCCCAGACAGCCAGCACCAGCCAATCAAATCAAAGCGATCAAAAAAAAACTGCGACCAGCAACCACACGCCACCAGGACCATGGAGACCAGCCGGCGCCAGCCCGCCAGTCAGCCCGAACGCCAACACGCAAACAAGAGACACCAACAACCCCCCCAACCAAAAGGCCACTCCTTTCTAATGAGTTCAATTTTCTTATTAAAGAAATTCATAAAGTCATCTGCCGAGTGGGTGGAGCTATTGGGAGGAGTCCCTTGTTGGGTTAGCGATGCTACTGTACTAAACAAAAATTTAGGGTCGTTTTTGTTGAGGCGGATGAGATTTGAGTAATATTTAGCTTTAGCTAAGGTAAGCATGCGTTTATACGATATTAAACTATCACTCCATGCTTGATGGAAAACCTCAAGCTTGGTCGCGCGCCATTTGCGTTCCAACTTTCTACATGATAATTTATGAGCTCTGGTTTCTTCTGTAAACCATGGGGTGCGCCTTTTAGGGGCCCTTTTTTGTTTTAGCGGTGCTATACTATCAATGGTTTTGCGCAGGGCATTGTCAAAGTTGTTAGTTAGGTTATCAATAGAGCCGACATAATTTGGGAATGGTGCCATTACCGAAGGCAGTAGGTCAGCAAGAGTCATCGTTGTGGCAGCATTAATGTTGCGGCTGCTATAGCAGTTATTATTATTATTAGTTTGTTGACAATGAGTCAGAACTTCGAATTTTATAATGTAATGATCGGACATTACTTTAGTATACGGGAGTACCATAACTTTGGAGGTGGTGACACCCCTGACCAGCGTTAGATCTATCGTATTACCGTTGCGATGCGTAGGTTCATATATTATTTGTGTAAGACCACAGCTATCAATTATAGTCTGGAGCGCCACGCACTGAGGGTCCGATGGGGTATTCATATGGATATTAAAGTCCCCCATTATGATTATATTGTCTGCGTGCGTCACTAGATCAGCAACGAACTCTGAGAATTCATTGATAAAGTCCGAGTAGGGCCCTGGGGGGCGGTAGATAACAGCCATATCGAGAGGCAGCGGTGCGACAGACCTCATAGTAAGCACCTCAAACGATTTGTATTTATTATTTAGGTTAGGGGTAAGGTTAAAGTTTTCATTGTATATTAGTGCGACACCCCCACCCCTTTTAAAAGGACGGGCAATATGCGCATTTGTATAGTTAGGAGGAGATGACTCATTTAGCGCAAAAAAATCGTCTGGTTTGAGCCAGGTTTCGCTAAGACCAATGACGTTAAGATTGTTGTCTCTAATGACCTCATTAACTAATAACGTTTTGGGAGACAATGATCTTATGTTTAAAAAGCCCATATTATAAGTACTGGGCTGTTTTGACGAGTTTTTGTTTAAATTATCCGTAGTAGCAATATTAATAATGTTGCATTTATTATACGTAGTGCACTTTAAATAGTTTCGACCATATCTAGGAATTGATACGACGGGAATTTTCAGATTGTTTGCTTGATGCTGCGATCGACTGAACGCATCATGATTTGCCACCTCAGTAGAATGCATATCTACCCCGGACACATTCACAACAGAAAACACATTATGTGAGTTGTGTGTTATTCTAAGAAAATTGCTATGCGTACAGGAATTATCCAGCCTGGTGCTGGCTAGTTCTAGCTTAACTGACTCCTCACCCGGACTAGCAGGCTCTGTAATTGCCTGTGACCGGGCTTGCTCTAGTGTAGTTAGTCAAATGTGACTTAAACAGTAGTCTATGTTTTTAGGCAGGATGATGGCGCCTTCCTGGTTAGGGTGAAGGCCGTCTCTCATCAGCAAGCCTGGTTTGCCCCAGAAAGAGGGCCAATTATCAATAAACGTTAGTCCCTGTTGTCTACAGAAGCTAGCCAGCCACTTGTTAAGCGAGACCAATCTGCTATATCTCTCATCATTGCCTCTCGCAGGCAATGATGATGTTCAAATGTAACAATCACTTATTCTTCCGTTTGATACTTTACATTAGTTTTGGATGATACCACACATTTAGGTATCAAGCCGATACCCAGTAGTTACAGGATCATACATTGGTCATATTCAAAGTCCTCATGTGTCCAGGGACCTATTTCCTGAGTTTATAAACATAATATGAATTTAAAAAAAAGGAAAGAAGATTTTGTGACGATAAAAAATATCTATATATACACATATATATACACACACACACATATATATATATATATATATATATATATATATAGGAGATGTCCGATAATGGCTTTTTTGCCCATATCCGATATTCCGATATTGTCCAACTCTTAATTACCGATTCCGATATCAACCGATACCGATATATACAGTTGTGGAATTAACACATTATTATGCCTAATTTTGTTGTGATGCCCCGCTGGATTCATTAAACAATGTAACAAGGTTTTTCAAAATAATTCAACTCAAGTTATGGAAAAAAGTGCCAACATGGCACTGCCATATTTATTATTGAAGTCACAAAGTGCATTAT